>NC_045685.1:25916790-26216790 GCF_003331165.1 Xiphophorus hellerii
CTTTAATAGTCGGGCTTGAGGCATTTGGTCGACCAGGAGGCCATTTATCAAGGTTACCATCCAGGACAGTGTTGAAATCACCTCCCATAAGAATTATAGCATTTGGCCATTTTTTTAACCATTCTATAAGGATCTTTTCAGCTGTGATAAACAGCTTATCGTTATCTCTTTTATTATTGTAACCATAAATATTGGCACAAATGAAATGACGATTTTCATAGAAAAAGAGTTGAAAAATAAAGTGACCCAGCAAATCACATTCAGTAGAAATAATATTCCCATTAAATCTATGTTTTAAAGTCATGACTCCTGCAGAGCGCTCAGACCCATGAGAAAGCCAAACAGAATTACCCCACTGGGATTTCCAAAAAGTAACATCATCAACTGTAGAGTGACATTCCTGAAAAAAACAGAAATCAGATTTAAAATTTTTGGCAAACAAGAATAATGCTTTTCTTTTTAACATATTGCGCAACCCCCTGGCATTAAGAGAAATAAGCGAAAGAGATAACATATAAACAACAGAAAAAGTAACTTAATGAATGAAGGTATTTATAGACGACATAAACACCGTGAGTCAGTACCTTATTAAAGTTCCAGATCTCAGTTTGCAACCTAGGGTAAAGTTCCAAAATAGTGGACCCATCAATGAGAATAGACTTGCAATTATTCTAGCATTGGAGTAAACACTGCAGGTATCTCCACCCCGTTGATAAAACCACGACCTCCTACGAAGTAGGCAGATTTTCCCTCTTCACGAGCCTTCTGGATACATGGCCAAAGCTTCTGGCGGGATTCACGGTCTTCTTTACAAAGGTCTTCGGTAAAACGGAGACCATTTCTCTTCAGGAAGTCATTTCCCTTAGCTGCTTTCCATATGGAATCACGATATCTCCTCGCAATGAAGCGAATGATGATAGAACGAGGGCGGGAGTTGGCAGCGACCTTTCTACCAACTCGATGAGCGACATCAATGAAGATCTGAAGCCTTTCTTTATCCTTCGGAAGAATCTCCTGGCACACCCGCAACACCTCCTCCCGAACATCCTCCTTCTCGGTCTCAGCGACTCCATGAAGTCTGAGGTTCCAACGACGACCATAGCGCTCCATCTCAGTAACACGGATTAAGCAGGACGTTGTATCTTTCTCATTGAGCTCCACTCGTTTTTCCACTGAGTTAATTTTCATTTTAATATCTTTGATTTCTTCTAGCATACTTCCCAGCTTTGTTTCTAAAGCATCACTTCTCGTGTTGATCAGGTTAGCAAGCATAGCAATAGCATCATCAGGATTTGAGTTGCTATTTGTTCGTAACATATTTGGAAAAGGCTTCTTGGCAACAGGAGGCTTACTTGGAGTTACCGGGAGCGGCGGGAAATCCTCTTCACCAATCTCCGGTTGGAGAGCCGGACCGACATAGTCGTGGTCTTTCTCATCAATACCAGTGCAGGTTTTTTCCAACTTGCTGTGGTCACTAGTTCTTTTTTGGGCTGTTTTAGGCATCTTCCCGAGAGTAAAGTAAACTTACAAAGTAGAAAAGTACTCGACTGAGCGCTTGTACACTCAGGAAAATTGCAGAATAAGAGTGCTAGCACTGAGAGCACGGCATAGAGTGACTTACGCTGCCGCCATCTTTTCGTTCTCACAGGGACAAAATGTTGGGAACCGGCATTTTGGTTCCTGTTTGTGGTTTTTTTTCCCTTCTGCTCTCCCTGTTTGTCTGCGGTTCCTCATTTCATCCACCAGAGGGCGCCAGAGGCTGCACTAAGGGATGAGTGTGCCAGTGATTCAGCGCACCTGTTGTTCATCTTCTAATCATCCTGAAGCTTAAGAGGAGCGGACGGAACTTCAGCGCCTGAGTGTTTGCCAGTGATGGTACCTCGAGCCTCTCTGCGTTGACTCTCTGTGATTTTGCTCTCTGAGAAATACCTAGAGTAATTTCTAGTGATGGTGAGATGAAGCCTCATGAGGCATTGAACCACTTGAGCCAACTGGTTCGAGAAAGGGTTCATTTCTTGAACCCTTTCTTGATACGCGCTTTACGGAAACGCCCCCTCCATTACTCGACACACGCCTCGAAGCCTCGGCACATCACGTAACATCACTAGTAATTTCTCCTTGTCTTTCCCTCTCTCAGGTGTTTTCCTCGTGACACTGAGTGCTCTCTTTGTGAAGACCCAGCTCTGGCCTTTTGGATTTCCACTCCTCGTGACGCCGTGGAATTTACCCACTGGTTGCCCGAGTCCTACAGTCATCTCCTCAACCAGATCACAAGCAGTTATCGGAGATTTCCCCAGCTGGCACTCAGATCGCTAATCTTTCTTCCTCCACGCTCAGAACTTACCTGTCCGCCCTCCACCGCAGCCTCCGCTACCCTGCCCAGAAATCACCCAACTGTGTTGTCCTTGGAAACCTGGACCGCCTCACAGCCGCAACTAAGGTGGACCAAGACCCGAACCGGCAATTACTCTCTCCCAGTCTGAATCTACCATCTGATGAAGTAAGACCAGTCTAATTCTGTTCACCACTCACTTTTCCCATTACCACAAACTCATCATCTCCCTCTGTTGTTCCTTAGTAAGCAGACGACCCCATGAACCTGTTCCTGGATTCATTCTCTCTCAAATGATCTTATTTTGTGCAAATAAAATCTCTTAACTGATCATTATTCTCCTGTGCTTGTTCTGCATGTGGGCTAAGAACTTAAAACCCATTATGACACAAAACACTGGAGTCAAATGGTTTAATTACCTCCTTGTGTAGATCGGTTCTCCAGAGCCTTAATGACCTAATTATTCTAGTCAGATGGTGCAGCAGAGGCACATCTAAAAGTTGCAGGGCAGCAGCCCTCCAGGACTGGAGTTTGACACATCTGGTCTAAAGTGAAATAAAAGGAGCCTTAGTTTTACTCGTCAAAGCGCCACTGATTTGGTCTGTTTAAGCCTGGAACTCAAACCAAGAACTGGGGGCCAATGTGCAAATCTGTAAGATAAAAGCTGAAAGACTAGTTTGTTTTTCCGTCAGTTGCATGTTGAAACGACTTCAAACATAAATATGTAAAACGGGTCAAATTTGTTTTCTGTTTGTGCGTGCTCAGTGGTAAGGTATAAACCTTTATGACCTATGACCCCATGTAATCTTTGCATCAACACCAGATCAGTCCTTCACACTTTTTGAAGCACATTTTCAGGTGTATTTTGGCTCTTCATCAACTCCAGTGACTGTGCTTACTGACCATAACCCTACTGTCTACTTGTCTCAGATGTGTAACCATAAATACAGGCTGATGTCTAAAAACACGACTGCAGGTGATCACACTATTGTGTTTCTCCAGTTGAGTATAAGGTGATTGGTCCCTCCATGCCAGAAGGATGATGTCGTCCTGCAGTGCCACGTGGGGCCTGAGCTGGACGTCACAAATGAGACAGTGGAGTGGAAACTCCAGATAAACTTGGTGCATCGGTATCGAAGCTGTAATGACGATCCCGACTTTCAAGGTTGAAGGTCTCTTCCGCAAAGAAATGGTCCAAGGAAACGTTTCTCTGAAACTAACTAATATAACTCAAGAGGATGCAGGAAATTACACCTGCAAAGTTTCAAAACTTAAAGCTCAAGTTACCCTGAATGTTGGTGAGTTCTGTTCATTTAAAGCAGATAAACCAAGAAAAATACAACATTTGATTCTTGTCATGTTGAAAGTGAGAGATAAACTTTCTTTGGATTTTATATGAACTAACTCAGAGTAGTGTAAAATTGTGATTTTGGTTTTTAAATATTTTTTAAATGAAAATATTCTCTACCCACAGAGAGACAGACCCTACACAACACAGTGTGTGTTTGTGTGTAGAGGGAGGGTTTAGGGATGCAGCTCAACTTACCTGAGACGTTGTAAGTTGAGCATAGCATGCCATGAGCCACGGGCATGCTATGCTATCAGAACGGCTATGATCACCATTGTTCTTATTGTTTTATGTAAAGCACAACATCCTGAAATATATGCAGATATGTAAGTTAGCAACCAAACCAACTTTGACTTGTTGTAATGATCCTAAATATATAAAAAAAAGTCTCATCTTACCCCAGTTTCCCTCTTGGGCTCTGATTAATTGACTTCCAGCAGAGACACATCTAAAAGTTTCAGGACAACGGCTTAAGGTCTGGATTTGAAGAACTTTTTGTTAAACCATCTGCTGGATCTGTTTGGTGTGCAGTGATATGTTTTCTGCCACAGACATTGTGTTTCATGTTGGTTTACATGTTTAGTCTAACTCTCACCTGATCATAGCACCTTATTCTTCATGCTGTCTTGTGACAAACAGACTTTAATGTGTTTCTTCCCATTGCTCTTCCAGAAAGTATTGCAAACAATAAGGAACTGAGAATCATTCTGGTGCATTACAGGTCCCACAGCATCACCCTGATCACCATATTTGTATTTCTGCTGGTGTCTATTTTGATGCCAGATGCAGTCTTTCTTATTTATTAAACAGGGGAGTGTCTTCATATCCCTTTTTTGTGAAATCAAAACTGCTCCTGACACAAGAAGAAATCAGATTTATCATATAATGATTTCTTCACTGGGCAGAATATTCATGTTCTCTTTTTTCAGAAACCAAGATCTGACCTACAGGAGTAACATTTTGGCAACATGTCGGTGGCTTTTTCCAAGTAATGGTGGTGCTTTTCTGTTCCAGGTAAAGTAGATCCTGATCACCAAGAGGAGGATTTAGAAAAAAGCTTATCAACAGAAACAAGTGAGTATATCAGAGCCTTTCCAAGGGAGGAGAAAAAAAGATAATTAAAGTTTTCCACAGAATTCTGTATTAAGAACAGATTTTTAACACTGAAATTATGGTATAAGAAATAAACATAGAAATAATTAACTGTAGAAAATCACATTTGATATGCATTTTATAACTTTTGCTTTCTTCCAGTTGTCACAATCGTCATCGTCATCGTCGTTGCTGGAGGATTTTTCTTATGGAAATGTAAGCAAATGCATTTATTTTCTATAAAACATTAAATTTCAACAAACATCAAATACGTCATGTACAAATCAGTTTGCTTGTGATGTTATATTTTAATGGCACCTGTTACTAATGTATGTTTTCAGTCCTGATGTTTGATGGTTGAACAATAACTCTTGTTATTTTGAGTGTAAAAAAGCAGCATCATCTACATTTAGCTGTATATTTATGCGAAATCCTGTGTTAACAGTCTTTGTTGTTACCTTGTATTGTCTAGGTACGGTAAGGAATGAGACGGCAGGACAAAGTCAAGAACATGAAAGCAAAGCACTACCTGGACCCGGTTCTGATGCTGAACCCAGAGGTTCTCCTCTGAGGCATCGAAGCTCTGGTAACAGCACCACATCACCAACATGAGGCTGCTTGCAAAAATTCAACAAATAATCATTTTAAAATGTATTATTTGCCGTTGTTTTTAATGCGCTGATGTAAATCTGTGAATTTAACTTCTTTTCATGAAAATATTTCCCACTATTAATTGTTTGCAAATGAATCCACTGTTGTAAGAAATCTACTAAAGTTACTTGGTTTAAATTCACTATATAAACTTATTTAATGGAAAAAACACACCTTGCAGAAATTAGAAAAAAACAGATTAATCTATAAATAAATGGTAAAAAGTATCATCAGTTCCATCAAAGATGAAATAATTACAGGCCGTATTTCATTTTGTACAGAGTCTGTCGAAAACATGATGGGGTTAATTAAAGTCAGTTGTGATTCTGTTCAGGTGTTGCTAATGGAAAGGGGAAAATGGTTTTCTTCTGTGCTTGGTTTTGAGTCATGTCTGATTTATTTGGCTCTAAATGAAAATGGCAAGACAATGGACATTGTGAAGGGAATAAATCATTTATGATTACAAGTCCAGATGAAGATCAGAATAACAAATCTTTACTGAGTGAATCTTCATTCGGTTCATAAAACCGAAGTCTATCAGGAACAACAGTAACCAGTAGTCTAAAGATATTTTCAGATATTTGCACTGGGAAGTGGAGCAAAAATACTTGGTAAAATATTGTGTTTTTGTAGTGTACTGGCTGGGACTTGTCTCTTCTTCTTTTATTTTTTATTTTTTTACATTAAGTATGTTTTCTTAATTTTGGTGAATTGTTGACCAAATGTCTTTTTTTTCTGAACCAACTTAAAAGTCAAATTCCTTCTTTGTTACCTGAAAATGTAAAATTCTCACCAAACTTCATGCAGTGGTTACATGTCTGTTTGCATCATAAACACATGAAATCCATACAAGACATTGTTTTAAAATGTTCTAATATGTTCTGCTCAGTATCATTTTGGAAGAGAAACCTGCTTAACCCTGCACAGACTTAACAGAGGAAACTGGAAATAAAGTAAAATATTTGATCTGGGTTGAGAGGACCAAATGTTTTCATCTAATGTGATTCTCAGGCTCAGAGTCTTTGGAGCCTCACAGTAAGAACAATAATGACAGAAAGTGAAGCAGAAATAAATAGCATATTAACAGGAACTCATATTCTTAAAGAGTTTTATCCTATAAAAACACAATCTTTAATCTAGATTATTACTAGTTAGAAACTGTGTACAGTGGGCCTACAGTGGCACAAAACTAGTGCAAGTAAAATTAAAATGGATTCACAAGTAGATCAACACAAATACATGTAGCTTCATGTTTTGGTTTGTTTTTCCTTTGACTGGCTGCTAATAACAGGACAAACAGGCTGGCTTTGACAAAATGGCCGCTCTGCTTCCTGCTCCATCTTAAACTCTGTGGTTACATTTGTACAGGCAAATATATTGAATTTGGTTTGAATAATATATTTTAAAGAAATGCAACAATGTTTTTAAAGGGTTTTTATTTTCAAGAATCAAAATTTCTCAGCTTATATTTTACAACATGTAAACACATTTATTAATACAACAGACAATGTTTTAGTGTTTTAGAAAAAACTAAAAACAAAAACAAGAAAAATACAAATTATTTTTGTAATATATACTTTTTTGTTTTAGATGAACATGTTAACTAGCAATGTGATGTAGCTGCCAGTCACTTTTCCCAAGCACATGCTTACACTCTGTTTCATACCACCTTACAAACTTATTAATATTTAAACTAATTCTCTATTTGTTTTCCTGGAAGATGATTATTTACTAGTTTAGCACTTTAGTTAGTTAGTCAAACAAACGTAGAAAAAAGGAGCAGATTACATAAAGTGACTTTAAATTTAAATGTCCCAGACCAAACACATCCTTGTTGTACCTAAAAATCTCACTAATCATCTTGGCACATTGCCGTTGCAGGGCGGCGCGGGAAGCGGTACAGATGAATGAAAAAAAATAAAACACCGTTACACTAAAGTGTTTCACTGTAAAGATGGTTTGTAGTGTGTTTTGTTGCAACTTGAAGTGTGAAATAATCTTAAGTGGAGTTTGAAAACAAGATATGTGTTTAGGTTTATGTCTGGTTGAACGATGTTTGTGCAGAGTTAAATTTTGTATTTTTTTTGGGAGGGATTTTATTGTAATCCATAGGGGGTTCCAGAAGAAAATCTTTGGGAACCACTGCTGTAAATAATGACACTTTTAATGCAAAGTTGCTCTAAAAGTTGCATTAAATGTCTATTAAAATGACAACTTTGCATTAAAGTGTCATTATTTACAAAATAATACAAAGATGGAACTTTTAAAGCAACTTTTAGAGCAAGTTTATATTAAATGTGTCATTATTTACTGAATGACACTTCATGACAACAGTCATAGACGTTCATGAAGACTCCTTCAGGTTCATGACAGGGTCATGTCAGTCTTCCCCACCCGTCAAATAGTGTTACAACTTTTTCTTCACATTAAAGCCATTTTATTAGTCTGAGGATAAAGCAAATAAAATAATCCTGATGCTTAATATGATGATAGGAATTTCACTGTTCTTTTCTACAGTCCCAAAAGAAATAAATGAATTTGACAATCTTTCATCTTTTCCTTTTTTTGTTCTCAGGCTAGAAACAGTGTCAAAAGTCACATCAGATGAGTTTCAGACTGGAACCTCATCTGATGTGAGTTTCCTGTCGGTTTAGTAGATTTCGGTTTAGCTGGAGCAGGAGATCACTGAGCTGAAGAGGAAAGACGCAGAGCTGGAGCAGCTCTCACACACAGAGGATCACAACCAGTTTCTCCTCAACTACCCCTCACTGCCAGCACTCAGTGAGTCTACACACTCATCCAGCATCAACATCCGTCCTCTGAGACACTTTGAGGACGTGGCAGCAGCTGTGTCAGAGCTCAGAGACATAATGCAGGACGTCCTGAGAGACACATGGAGAAACATCGAACAGGCAGTTGCTGAGGCTGAAAGTTCACTGACAGAACCAGAACCAAAGACCAGAGATGGATTCTTAAAATATTCTAAAGAAATCATTCTGGATGCTAACAGAGAACACAAGAAGCTGTTATTATCTGAGATTCAACCCCGGAAAAACTTTAACGACGTGACAGCAGCTGTGTCAGAGGTCAGAGACAAAACACAGGATGTCCTGAGAGACAAACGGAGAAAAACGTCAGTAAGATTCATTGAAGTTGGTGAATCAGAACCAGAACCAAAGACCAGAGATGGATTCTTAAAACTTTTAAAAATTATCACTCTGGATCCAAACACCCTAAACAGATTTCTAATTTTATCTGAGGGGAATAGAAAGGTAACATTTGTGAACCATAAACAGTCTTATCCTGATCATCCAGACAGATTTGATGGTTTTTGTTATCAGGTTCTGAGTACAGAGAGTCTGACTGGATGTTGTTACTGGGAGGTGGAGTGGAGAGGAGGAGGATCTGTAGCCGTTTCATACAAGAACATCAGCAGAACAGAAAGACTAGGATCCAATGACAAATCCTGGTCATTATATTGTGACACAAACAGTTACACATTTTATCACAACAACATTAAAACTCCACTAGAACGTCCAGTTTCCTCCAGAATAGGAGTGTACCTGGATCATATAAAAGGTATTCTGTGTTTCTACAGCGTCTCTAAAACTATGACTCTGATCCACAGAGTCCAGACCAGATTCACTCAGCCTCTACATGCTGGGATTAGACTTTACTTCTCATTTTCCTGTCCTGATGGATCCTCTGCTGAGTTCATTAACCCAGAATAATCAGCACTGATTTGAGGTCCAGTTGGTTAAAATGTGTATTTTAGTTTCCATTATTGTTTTGGAGAGATCATTGTTGTCATGTCTTCAGTGTCCAGAGACCAGCTGTCTTTATGGAGCTACTTTGTCATCTTGTTTGTTGTTTTGTTGGAGTTTGTTTGGGTGCTGCCCCTCCCTGTTTCTGATCAGCAATGGAGGCAATCACTGCTCAGGAGGATTTTTATTCAACTAAACTAATTACATTTATTGCTGTGTCACACTAAACGTGACAAAGTAATAAATGTTGATGACAAATCTTGTTGTAAACTGTGATTATCATCATCATTAATCATCAAATAAGGACATCAGTCATTTATTGGACAAAGATCAGATTCTGGATCAAACTGTGTCAATAGTCGTCTTGTGACTCAGATTGTAAGCTCTATTTAGTTTTAGACAAATATCTAAATAAAGTTGATTCCTTGTTTGAATATAAAATGACTCTGTCTTATTTTGTATTTTGTTTGTGTTTTATTTTATTGCCTGTCAGTAACATTTCCAAATATAAGAAACTGCTGGTTTTCAGATGAGAATAAAGTGAGTAGATTGATAAATCTATGTTGGGATAAACAGATTAATAAGTTGGTCTCTACATAACTGTCCAACTCATAAACAGGAGGACTAATTGTTTACATTGATTTCCCCTCTTCTCCCTCATCATCAGCCATCTTTATTTTACAAAACATTGGCCTGAATATTATACCTGTCAAGTTGTAACCATAGTTAAACCGTCCCACCACTCCATCCTATGTTCAATATCCCTTACATTAGAAGACTGGTTTACAAGAAATCTAAAATAATTACTTTTCAACCACTTATAAAGCAGAATTAGTTGTTCAGAATGTGATAGCCCTACCTTTGTTGACAAATGCTGGATATTTGCATGTAAATTGTATAATAGAGCCTAAATGAAAACACAAAAGGCATTTGAAGAGCATTTATGTGCATATTCATGAACCATATCTACATGATGTAATCCCTTTGAGTGCCGTTTCAGGCAGAAATTGCATTTCACTGGGCAAACAAGACAAACCTTTGTTGTAACCGTGGCCATAAAACTGTCATTGATGTAAACATAATTTGTCTTTAAGAACTAAACGACCAAGAAAGTCATTCAAAACCACTCTAAGCTCTCGAATCAGTCTGAGGGTGCTGCGGCGACGCGCTTCCTCGCGGGGGCGCGCCCAATCTCAACCAACCAGTCTGCTTTGTCTTAGGCACACCTGGTTTGTTTGTTCTTGCAGGTACAGACAACCTGAGTGGCAGTTCTCGCGAGGCTAGTGTCAGAAGTACAATACAATTGTAGACTCATTTCGAGAACAGCTTCAGACCGGCAGAAAGAAAACACGTGTCTACAACAACCACTATCACTACATTGGGATGACCCTTTTCAAGAAAAACGCAATTTTAGGAGGGATCCTGGTGATTTTTTTGACTTTTCTGGAGTCAGTTGGCGGTAAGTAAAGCTTTTTTAACCAACTGTCAGTGAATCGGTTTGGGCTGTTATAATTCACATTTCGACATATTTACCATTCTACACTACCTAGAATGTTGGTTACCTAAAAACTAATTATTGACCTCCTTTTTTTCTACCGTATATCAGTAGTGACGTAACACGTTTTGGAAAGGACGATCTGAAAATTATACAAGCTTTGTCGCCTGCATTACTCTTACTGGAAAGGTCGATGCACATTTCTATCGATACTTGTAAATCTAACTAAAAAGTAAACTTCAAGTGATGAGTTCAGTCGATTGCGTCTAAATCAAGGGGAGTTTAGCTTTTCCAAAATTCAACTTCCAGAAAGTTCTAGAAACTTCCAAGTACTGTTTCCTCGCTCCAGCAAACAGGAAGGGGCGGGGACAGACCACTGTCAGTCTCATACCTTATTTGGAAATGGGACCATTGCTTTCCGGAAGTGAAGAGGGCGCTATTTCCTATATTAATTAAATGAGATAAACAATTCTTTTATACATTATAAATAATATCTTTATATTTCCATTAATCATAGGAGGAACAAAAGAAATAAGGAGACATGAACAACAACATGATCATCTACAATAAAAATACCATTTGCAATGTATACATAAGAAATTTAACTGAGCAAAAGTCAATAACAAACAAATGAATTAGGTACACAGAAGAATAACAACCAGGGTTGTTAAACAGATGCAAGCAAAAATTCACATTTTTGTTTTTACGGTGCCATGTATATTATTATTATACTTTTTGTTGATAGATTCTTATATATAGGAAAAAATAAGATGAAACTATTTAGTCTATCAACGTGGAAATTTTCCTTCGACTCTAAAACATCTTCTTAAAAGATAGAGTCTCTGAGAACAGTTATAGATAAAAGATAAAGATTAAAGATATAGCCAGTGTTTTCAGCAAAGTTGAGCTGACTGTCCAGGAATGACCTGAGGAATTTAAAATTTACCACAGTTTCAACAGATTGGCCATCAAGTAAAACTGTAATCACTTTCAGGTCTTGTTTAGCTCATTTAATTAGCTCTACTTCCTTAAGAAAATGAAAAAAAAAAGGTGTTTTATAAGATAATTTATCTTTTATGATGTCAGTATTGCCATAATTAATAGTAAATAATAAAGACTTTGCGCTATTCTGATTTAGTAATGTATAATGTAATTTTATTAGTTGTTACCACCCCCACGCCACTAGAGGCAGTAGCAAGCCCAAAAAGATGTGACTAAGGAGCAGATTTAAAAGTACACATAAAGCTACAGAATTTGTTAAAAACTGTGAGCTTCGCTGAAGTAAATAAATGAGAGAAGTTCAAATACATGCTGAGAGTGAAAATCCTTCCTAAAGATGAAGATATATCACAGATTTCGAAAGAAAATAAAAACGGGAGACCGTGGATAATATAGGAAATAGCGCCCCCTTCACTACCGGAGTGCAATGGTCTCATTTCCAAATAAGGTATGAGACTGACAGTGGTCCGTCCCCGCCCCTTCCTGTTTGCTGCAGCGAGGTCCTTCTTGAAACTTCTACCTGTTACCAGCCATTTTTAAATGTTGGCAGGAAGACCATATTTAGGGTTGTGTGTAAATAAAAAGGCATCAGTTTGGTAGAGTTTAATAGGTAATAAATTAAAGCTTTACTAAATGAGATTTGAATTTACGCATGACTGGTGGGGATTAGAAGAAGTAACAATGTGGCTTGATTAGGTTAAAAACGTAATGATTACTTCAGGAAGTATTATGTTATATTTCTACGATTGATTTTAGAAAAACTGTATTTTTATTGCAGATGAAGAATAATGAATTGTCTTAAGCTTTGCTCCTGTCACATCTTACTTTGTGCAGGACATGATATTAAAAAATACACACAAAAATAAGTATTTTATTGCCTTATAACAGTTGTCTTGTTGACATAAACTAACCTGGAAATAGGCAAAAACCATCCCCGTCAAATTATAAATAATAATAATTTTAAAAAAGCATTTTTAGTATCTTCAAATATGTATCCCACTATGAATAAAATCTGAGCAATTAATTTAAAACAAATAATTTGGTGTGCTCAAATTTTATTTGAGCTATTCAGGAATCTTATTTTTCTTAATGTATAAGCTTAATTACATTATTGATAAAGTTTCAGGCTAAAACATAGTTAAATATAACTGAATAATTTTGAAATGGAAACATTTTTCAGTTCAGCTCAGCTTCATATCCCAATGGGAAACCAGTTTCTCTTTTAGGTTTAACAGAATATTGAGGAACCTTTAAGAAGCAATGACTTTCTGTTTCACTTCTAGAGGTCAACCAATATTATCTCAAGGGCAATGAATCTCATGTTCTTACGGTCAGCGTTTATGGTTCAAATCTTTGAATGCTGTTACTATTGTTGCCTCAAAGACTATTAGATTATTAGGTAACTTTAAATCACTGGGATTCAGGACAGGCAAGAAATGACTTGAACATCTGAGTGTGAAATTGTCAAAACTGCAAACACAAGAGGTTGCAGAAGCGTATAAAAGGTTCACATCGAAGTTTTATTTTTTCTATAATCAGTCACTTCATGGAAAAAAAAATACAACAGACATATTTTGTTTTTGTCCATATATTTGTTCAAGGTGCATCAATAGCTGACAGTAAAACTTGTTGTTTGTGAATTCTGTTTCAAGGAAACTTTCAGAAAATTTCAGTGATTTGTGCATCTCAGCAAATCAAAGCTGCTCCTGGTGAAGATGTCATCTTCCAGTGTTCTGTCAGTACTGAGTGGAATATCAGAATGTCGGTGGAGTGGACCAGACCGGACCTACAGCATGACTCAGACCAGTATGTGTTGGTGTACAAATCCCAGGATGTGGACAAGAGCCTGACGATGGAGTCGTACATCGGGAGGGTGTTTCTGTTCCTTGAGGAACTACAGAATGGAAACGTATCACTAAAAATCACCAATGTGACAGTCAATGACAGCGGGAAGTATGAATGTTTTCTCCAAAGTCTGGGGAAAAGTGTAATAGTTGAACTCTTGGGTGAGTAAATGTACCTGCTGAAATTTTTATTTATTTATTTATTTTTGGATAGCAAATGGTTCTGACCCAAACTTTTCTATAACAGTCTCAGATGGAAAAGACAACACTTCAAAGTCACAGAACAAAACTGGCATGGAGTCCAAAGGTAAATCATGCAACAGTTCACACTCATTGTAAAAATAGCTTTTCAATTATATATGTACAATTATTTAATCTTTTTTTTTATTTTCAGTTGAACGGCATTGGTGGCTTGTTGATGTCTTTTCTGCTGCTGATAAGGTTGCTCCTTATGCTGCTGCTGCCGTTGTTGTCGTTGTCATCGTCATCGGTGGTAATTACCTCTTTAAAAAATGTGTAAGTCAGACAGCAGTGAAACCCATTGCATTCTGTTTTCACCGTCCAGATGTTCATATTGATGATAAACCTCTGTTCCATTTGTAATGTTTTTCAGAACAAGAAGAAGAGTTTGAATAAACTGACTGGGCAGGACTCTGGTGAAGATGAGACCAATGAGACCAGTATCCCTCTTACAACAATCACAATAAACCATCATGAAACATAAACATGTAAGTCTGATCTAAATGTTTCAAGTTTTCAGTGGTTGTAGTGGCATCATGTATCTGGGCAGTAAGTTGGAAGCATAAAATAGCAAACAATGTATTTTTTATTTTTAAAATGAATCTTTCTGCATTTCTTCTATTTATCAACTGCAATCATTTTGAGTTTTAGCTGTTATTGTGGTTAAAAATCAGCATGGTTTGGAAATTATCCATGTTGGCTTTCTAGTCTGTGTTTGAACATGGTTATTTTATGTAATGTTTAAAATATTGAATTAAAATATATTGAAATAAATCCCAATTTATATATTATTCCCTGTAACTTTAGCTAAAAATAAATGAAGTGCCTGTACAGCTGAATCAATGTTACACAGCATCAAAAAAGTGGAGATAAAACAATAGGAAAAGTTGTCATCAATTAGGTTAACTGCTTAATTATTATTTTCTGTTTTTTGCTCTGATTATTAGAGTAATATGTTTTTATATGGTTGTTTTAGAGAAGAACAAGAGCAGTGGTCACATTATTCAGCAGCATCAGGCTGACAAATAAAAAAAACTGAAGTGACATTGAATTGTTGCTTTGCACTTTAATATTATAATTTGTTTTCATTGACTTTAATGAGTTTTTTTTCTCAGGGACTTTTAATTCATTTAACTTAATTGCAGAATATTATTGTGTTTAAGGTTAAAGTTCATGTAACATACAGATTAATGACAAATGGGTCAGTTGTTCTCATAACTGTTTTTGTTGACTATTGCTCTGTTTGAGTAATACCACTTGATTAAGCCTTTTCTAGCATTTTACACCAAAAAAAATAATAAAAGAATTTGTAATTATCAAAACTGCAATTTCCGGATTGTACTGGGAGTGAAAAAGCTGTATTGGGACATCTCTAATATTTAGCGTATGTTAAAATGGACGGT
The DNA here is from genome assembly GCF_003331165.1 of Xiphophorus hellerii. NCBI lineage: Eukaryota > Metazoa > Chordata > Actinopteri > Cyprinodontiformes > Poeciliidae > Xiphophorus > Xiphophorus hellerii. The sequence continues at coordinate 25,931,959 of NC_045685.1, forward strand.
CTGCTCGCTGTGATTCAAGCTCAGGTTTTAATCTGTCCTCTTTCTGCTGACAGTTGTTCATGAGAAGGATGTCAGACTGTTGAACGTCTCAAGACCTCAGGATGGTTTGCGTCTGTGGAGACCTGATTTCAGAGAAGAAGAAAGAAAAAAACAAAAAAAACACTCAACACTGAACTTTCTTCATCTTGTCCCAGTATTTATTATTTTCACCTGCTGGCGTCAAACAAGATCCAGGTGAATTATGACTTGGACGACACCAAAAACCAACAGTCTCTTTCTGATGCTTCTGTGAAATGTTTACACATTTTACTGTAATTTATTTAATGTTGAAGTTTAATTTGTATTAAGGTATCTTTTTAGACTTTTTTAAACATTATTTATTTTTGTACACTTATTTTACATTCAGAGGAGTTGAAGAAATTCAGTGGAGCTATTAAAAAAAATTCTATCTTTGTATTCAATATTGATGTGAGGAAAATGTTTACATATTACACTAATCTGTTGAATTATTCTGTAACAGATTTATGAAGATTCAGAGATCAGTGTTATATTTTTTAAAAATATGCATTTTTTAAAAATGTAAAAAAAAAACTTTTAAATAATAATTTTTAAAAAAATGTTATTTTTTTTTAATAATCTGACAAATGCTATTTAGAAACACCTGTTATTGTAAAAGTAACATTTTGCTTGTATATATATATATATATATATATATATATATAAATAATCTTAGCATTTCTTAGGAAGAAGTTATAATGGATGGTTTAACATTAGATCTAGTATTTAATGTTAAACTAACATGTCTAGTAACATTACTAGACATGTTAATGTTACTAGATATATATATGTTACATGTATCTAGTAACATACATATATATACATGTATGTTACTAGACTTTTTAACATTAAATAATGTATCTTAATTTTGGTGAATTGTTCAATTTATTTGACTCAACATTCAGAATTCAAAGTCAAAAATACTTATTGATTCCAACTTAAATGTTGTTGTAACTCATAACTACCTATAACTTGTTACTTTTATATAACTCATATTTGTAGCTTCATGTTTTGGTTTGTTTTTCCTTTGACTGGCTGCTAATAACAGGACAAACAGGTTGGCTTTGACAAAATGGCCGCTCTGCTTCCTGCTCCATTTTAAATTTGTTCAGGTAAAACATCTCAGGTCTGAAAACACATATTGAACTTAGCATGAATAATACAAAATACAACAATGATTTAAAGGGTTTTTATTTACAAGAGTCAAAGCTTAACATCAGTTCACATTAAACAACAAAAACATTTATTGATGCACTAAACAAAAACAAAGAATTTAAAACACACAAAAAAATATTTTTTCTAATTTCTTTGGTTTAGAGGAGCATGATTACTAGTAATGTGACATTTCAGTCAGTTTGCTCAATCACCAACTCACAGTCTGTTTCTTACCTCTAGACAAACTCATTAGTACTTAAACTAATTCTTCATATTTTAAGTAAAATGAAGAAAGTGCAAATCTCCCTAAAAATCCCACTAATCATCTTGACCAGCATCCACTGTCTTTGTGTTTATTATTTATTTGTTTATTATATATAAAGAAATAAACAAAATCATGACTGCACTGGAAATACACCAGATGTCAGATATTTAGCTCAAACATAACAGCCAATCTCAACCTACTAGAAATCATAAAATCATTCATCAAGTTTATTTGTATAGTTGGAATAAACTTCAGCATCAAGTTCATTTCAAGCTGCTTTTCCTCATAAAAACACAAAAGTACAAAGTCATAGAAACAGTCAACAATGGAAACGTTACATTTTGTCCAGAGCCATCGCTGCACATTTCATTTTATTTTTAATATTTCCAAAGCAGCTCTTAGCAGGAGGCTTTTAGTCTAGATCTAAAGTGTTTCGGCTGTTTTGCAGGTTTTTTGGAGGTTTGTTCCAGATTTGTGGTGCATAGATACTAAATGCTTCTTCTCCATGTTTGGATCTAATTCTGGGGAAGCAGAACCAGAACCAGAACCTGAGAGGTCTGGAGGGTTGAAACAACAGCTGTTTAAGCTTCATAAGTAAACATCAGTCAGTGTATTTATATGACAGGTTAGCAGCACTGATGTCTTTTAAAATGATCCCCCTTTAGTTTTTGCATTAAAACTATTTTATTAGTCTGAGGAAAAAGCAAATAAAATAATCCTGATGCTTATTTTCATGATAGGAATTTCACTCTTCTTTTCTAAAGTCAAAAAAACAAACAAATTAATTTGACAATCTTTCATCTTTTCTGGTTTTCATTCTCAGGCTAGAAGCAAAATAAAAATGTATCAGATGTGATTTTCCCCTGTCAGTTTAGTAGAAAGATTGTTATGTTTGTATTTACTCTGGATGATGAATGTTGGAAAGCATCAACATCTCAGATGTTTTTTCAAGTAAATAAATAAATTCTCCCTCCCAGCATGAACCACTTTGTGTTCCTGGGTCAGATTTTCTTCTAAAAATCTCTTAGATGTCAGAATGTTACATCCAGGTAGCAGAAAACTTTACAGTTTAGGATTTATGTTTTTTTTCTTTTCTCTGTTTTCTGATAATAAAAAGCTGCTCTCATTTACATATCTTTTTCCTTTTTTGTCACCAGGAGGTCAAAACAACAACAAAATCTTCTAAAATTACAATTTAATAGCTGCTCATCAACACAGTTGAATTAGTTCATCTCAGGATTCAAAGACAGTTTCATTGTTTGCTGGTAAAACCTACACAGACATAAACAATATACAAATGTAAACATACACAGTATATGCCCTGCATTAATCTCTGAACGTTTCTCCCTGAGTTGAAACTTTGGTAAAAAAAAGTGCACAGAGTTTATCCACAAACAGGTTTATATATATTAATAAATCTAAAGGTTTTCTTCTGTGCATGTTTAATGTTGATCTGATGATCTGCAGGTTTGTGTCTTTCATATATGAAAACTGTGTTGACTTGTCTTATCTTGAGGTCTGTTTATCTGCATTTAGGTTGCAGCTCAGAAACTTCACTACTTGTTCCAAAGTTTTACTTTAAAATTTGACGACTATGTCATAAAATGCAGCGATAAGGTCAATAATTTGGGTTTGTGGTTCGATTCTTCTCTTTTAAGAGGTAACAAGGACCGGCTTTGATCATCTCTAAACTTAAATGTTTTTAGGTGAATTTAAAAGTTTTATCATTTAAAAATGCAGATGTTCATATCCACCCATTTTTGTCTTCATGCATTGACTCCTGCAATTCTCTGCTTTCTGGGTTACTGAGGAAAAGTTTTATGGATCTGCAGATGGTTCAAAACGTGGCTGCTTGTATTTTACCAAAACCAGGAAATATGTTCACAACATCTTTTCAGGTCCCAAAATCTTTACTTAGTAGAAAGTATTTTGTTTGTTTTTTGTTTTTATTTTGTAAGTTGTTACAAAAAATCCTGCATTGATAAGTTTTTACAGTTTCTATTTGAATTATGCAGCTATTGAAAATGAATTTCAGTTTCATTTTCCTTTTTCTGGGCAGAGAATCAAAGTGTGAAATAGAGGAACAGCTTCAATCTCTCCAGAAAGGTTTGAGTTGCAACCCAGGGAGCCGCCATGTTGGATTTAGATGTTGGCTAATTGAAAAACCTGTTTTTTAAAATAAGAGCCATTTGATTTCTGAGATGTTAGTAGGAAGTATAATGTATAAAAAGCACCGTTTTATTCACAGTCTTTAACTTTGCAGCAGCCATTTATTCCTACATTAACAGCCATTTTAAGCCAGGCTCAGTTCAAGCTGATGAATTTAAAAAGGCTCATCGGTTTGAAAGTATAAATGTCAAATGGACTAATCTCAACAGAACACTGGCCCAAAGTTAGACAAAGATAAGTGACTCTGGGAGCCTGAAGAGTTTGATTTACTTCACCATAAATCAACGTTTCTCAGCCTTGGACTTTGGACTCATTGTCCTGCATTTTCTCCCTGCTTCCATGTACCTGACTGAAATGAACAGGTGATTCATTTACCAGGTCCAGGCTATAGAAGCTCAGCTCTAAGCCTCCACTGAGTCCAGAAATATGAGACATTTCTTTCTGTTCTGATCTTATAGTTTGTGTTTGTATGGTTTGTGAAGCTAATTATGAACACAGTCTTTACGCTGACCAGACCATAATACATATTCATCAACAAAACTTCTCTACCTCCTCAAGCTGAGTGTCTGGAATGAAAAAGTCACTACAGCTGGTTTACAAGATCAAGTTAGTATTGTTATTATCTGTTGTGTCTATGGGCCTATTTTCAAAGTAATTGATGAATTTCAAATTTTTTTAAACCTTTTTTATGTTAGTAAATGACCCATGAGAACATATTTTAAGAACAATCTTACATAATGTAACTACAAGGATGCTTATAAAAAAAATAGTATCAAAATGTTCCTTTTTGCACATTCACTGTATGATGATGAATATAGAAATATTCAGGTGATTTGTTCCTACGTGAATGTATCAGCTTTAAGGAGGGAATAGTAAATATACACCACTAATGGACGTGGTAGAAAGGATGAACTAATGAATTCACTGCTGATTCATAAATTGAAAAACTAGACAGCAAAATGGTAAATGGACTGAACTTACATAGCTTTTCCAGTCATTTTGACCACTCAAAGCACTTTACACTAGACTCACATTCACCTAGTCTCACTAACAAACACACACACATTTATACACCGATACGCAGATCGGTAGGCAATTTGGGGTTAAGTGCCTTGCCCAGAGGCACATCGACATGTGGCAGGAAGAAGCTGGACTCGAATGTACAGCCTTCCAATCGCAAGACGACTACTCTACCATAGAGCCACAGTCACCCTTTGGTAGACTGTGTTATTATGACTTCATCTAGCAAGTCATAATAAAATCCATAAATATTTGGTTATTTATGTAACAAGAGTGTGAGCATTAAAAATAAGATTCACTGACAGAAATTAAATTAAAAACATTTTGTTGGCACAAGCTGGGGATCAAGTCTGTCAACTTTTGCATGTATTAAAAATACTTTTCAATAAAAATCAGTTTTCAAAAGCTGAGTAAGACACTAAACTACAGAAACAGTTATGGACATAAAATGTTATTTTTTAACTTACATGATTCTTCATCCTTTTTTTAATCTCAAAAAAAGATTATTAAATCTTTGATCTAATATGAAGGATTTGGTTTTGGGTTTAAGTCAGACAGTTTTTCTATTATTCACAGTTCTACACATGTACCAGTTTTCATACCAACAAGAGGTTGAAGAGATTTCAGATCAGGATGATTCACACATTTTGGTTTGGTTGTTCCTGGTTCTGTAAAGGTATTTGTTCTTCTCCATCTCCTTGGTTACCATTTCCTCTGTGATCTATGAAACACAAAACAATGTTTTCAATAAAATCATCTTCTTCTGATTGTTTGATATCCCAAAGTTACATTATTATTAAGATGGCTTGAATAGAAACTGAATTCTGTCATTTTTAGTTTTTCAAAAGAAAATTATCATCAATCAGCAAAAAATAAATTAAATTAAAGCAGTAAAGTTTTGACTGTTTCTGAAATTATTTGTCTTTCATTTGTTTCCAGATTCTTGTTGACAAAAATAAGACAATCCAGAAACTGAAGAATATTACAATAAAAACGTAAACATAGTCATATTAAATTGAATATGTAATGTATATTCAGATGAGGCTTGTCAGATTAAAAGAATCTTTTAAATATAACTTTCATTAAGGTAGAAGAGATGTCTTTCATTAAGCTCTAGTTTATTTTTTTAATTGGTCTGATGTAATTATAATCTTAAACATGTTTTAATTGGCTATAAGCTTCTCTGTTGAAGAAAACACAACAAAGAAGAGAAAATCTGAGTTATGTGTTTGCAATTTTTAATAGTTTTATTTATAGCATTTTATGAATGAATGTTGTTGGATTTTGTTTTCTTGATTCTTGGCTGTTTTTCTTTAGTGTTGTCCAGATCCGGGGCCACAGGTTGGTCACCTCTGGTCTAAACCTGCATATCACTGTTCAGGTCAGTGGGAAAGCTGGTGAGCCATGAGTAAACCAGTCAGGTCACCAGTTCATTGCTGCTACATCAAATTATCTAGTCAGTCAGATTCAGTCACCAACAAGGAAGTTCAGTTTCCTGGTTTGATGCTCAGCTGTGATGTTCAGTGACTGCAGTCCTGCTTAGTTTATCAATGAGCAGGAAAATAAAAAAGTAAATAATTAACATAAGTTAATTATTACATAATTGTTCCATTTCCATACCTTCATCATTTCTCACTTGTCCATTTTGAGACTTGTTGTTCCAGCATGGAAAAACTGTACACAACAGAAAGTAAACAACAGTGAATATTTAGCTTAACAATATAAATGAGTGACAATATTTAATTCTCCTTAACAGTTTTTGTCTGGTAAAAATGTTTCATCAACCTGGGCAGGCAGAAAGGCTACAATAAACAACAAAGACCTAAAAGAGACAAAAGTTACTCATAATAATTTGGTTTCTTGTTTTTCTTTTCTTTTCAGACAAACACCAACAGATATTGATAAATATGTGAAAACTGCATAACTTTTCTTATACATGTTTATCCAGACAGCTCCATGTTTCTGAGTTTTACTTCTCTTCAGCTTCAGATCAGTTTTTGCAAACTATTAAAAACTATATTTTCTATCAATTGGAAATATGCATTTATGGAGAGAATCATTAATTCACCAAAATCCTGCAAGACTTACAAAGACAATGACTGACTTACTTTGTTCACCTCTGTGGCGAAGTACATCAGGGCATTTGATGAAGATGAGGATGATGATGAGTGCCCCACCAACAACAACAACAACAACACCACCAGCAATAGCTCCACCATTAACTCCAGGTACAGGTCCTGTGACAATAAAGAAAAACAGGTTTTTAAAATTCCGTTTTTGAATATTTTGAATTCAATTTTGCATATTTTTGTTTTATTAATGAGATCAAAGTTGTGAACCAACAGTCACCTCATCATTCAGGGGTCAACATTTACTGCACCACACACACACACACACACACCAACACACACACACACACACCAACACACACACACACACACACACACATATTGTAAGAGCCTTATGGTTGAAATGAGCAGTTACTGATGTGGCAGGAGCACACGGCTTTGACACTTGGGTGGTGGGTGTGTCGAGGTGGGCGTGACTGTCACTAAGGTATGAATGGGAGCCATACTGGCGCGCTGATTGTATGTATGAGGAAGCGGGTGCGCCGGTGGTGGTCATAATTTCTGTTGACCGTGTTGTAATGTCGCTTATTGTTAGCCACATCGTATGGTTTAGCCTGGTCAGTATGTGTCAGTCCATGTAAAATCTGAAGTATGACAGTCAAGTGGAATAAATTGATGATTGCAACAACAACCTGAAGCGACTTGGAGTGTATTGAAGCACGCGTCGGACAGTCTGAAATTCACCGCGTTAACCCAGTGCGGCCCTCTACAATACCGCTAGTTTGCCGCACATTTAACATATTCATACCCCTATATGCAGATCAATAGGTATTTAGGAGTTATCTGCCTTGCCCAAGGGCACATCAACATGTGACCAGGGGAAACAGGAAGACAACAACTGTATCCACTGAGTCACAGTCGCTGTGCCAGAAACATCTGATTATCAGTTGTTAAGATATTTACCTTCATAATGTCCTTCAGGGTTTTCATTTTCTTTTCCATCATCTGTTGAGGAATCACATTAAGTGTTAAAGATATCAACATTTTATCTATTTTATCTTAAATGATTCTGATTCAATAAAACTCACCAACAACCAGAGTAACATGTCTCTCTTCTGGCTTATTATGATCAGGCAGACGGTGAACAAAGCAGCTGTAAATCCCTTCATCGTTCTTAGTTACGTTGGACAACTTGAGGGAAACGTCACCGAGTTCAAGCATTGCATGGTTGAGATAAGTTCGATCTTTGTATCTGTCGTCTTGAGAATCTCGTTCATCAGCTTCATTACGGAACAAGTGAACAGTTTTACTGGAGTCGAACATCCATTCGACTGTAGCGCTGCTCGCGTTAACCGGGGGCTTCACAAGACATGGTAGAACAACGTCGGATCCCACTTGTGCCTTTATTGGCTCTTCAGAACCAACAAGATTATATTTTCCTGGAAAGATAAACAATGCTTTTAAAATGACTGCACTCATGATGATGTTCAGTTTGTTGCTCATCTATTATCCTATAAATGCTTATAGTTGTGAAAACTCATGGGACAACACAGTATTATTGAGTTCTTTCAAAATAAAAGCTCACATTTTTCCTGTTTTATTTTTGTTTGTTCACAAATTCATGTCTAGTCATTATTTTATCAATCTCTGGAAAATAAAACAAGAAAATACTCATTTAATTAAAATAAATATCAACATTTTACCAGAAGAGAAAGTAGCAGCTATCCCATAACAGCTGGTGTTAAACCTGTTATAAAGGACAGGTATTTCCATAATTGCTAAAACCTGGAAAGCAGAGGCCTTATCTGATTTATTGATCAGAGTTTCTCCAAACCTTCAGTTTTAGTGAAGAGATCAGTTCCAGCAAACTGATCCATGGAAAGATCAGAGACAAATGAATCACACAGTCATTGTGAGGAGCAAAGATCGGCCTTTATGGTCTAATTTAACAAGACGAGTCACTGATCAATTTGTTGATGACAGTTATATTTTGAAATAATAGAAAAAGATTTCTAATTCAAGAACTTGGACCTCAAACAATAAAAACAAAAATCTAAAGAGGGTCATTAACAAGTTTACATCAGTAAAGGTGTGAAGCTGTGGACAGAGAAAGAGCAGAGCTGTATGGGAGACTGAGGTAAGTTAAGTCACCACTTCCTGCTGGGAAACTAAAAATCGTCTTTGATCATCAAATAGTTAGCAGTAGTGATGTTAGGTGATGTGCCGAGGCTTCGAGGCGTGTGTCGAGTAATGGAGGGGGCGTTTCCGTAAAGCGCGTATCGAAGCTTGCTTCATTTAGGGGAGGAGCCGAAAACGATGACGTCCGAAGCCTCGCTGCCTGGCTGTACCACGTGACTGCTTCGGGAAGTGGCTCAGAGTTTGGCGCGGGGTTTGACAGCTTTAGAAACCCCACAGGCTGCATTCAATATGTGGGTTGTTGTAGGCGAGTTGCGGTCAGTTGAGAGAGTGGATAGAGTTTTGATAGTTTGGATAGCAGAGTTTGGATAGTGGTTATTTAGTTTGAGACAGTTAGTTTGGTGTTTGGGGAGTTTAGGAGAGAGAGATAGATAGATAGATAGATAGATAGATAGATAGATAGATAGATAGATAGATAGATAGATAGATAGATAGATAGATAGATAGATAGATAGATAGATAGATAGATAGATAGATAGATAGATAGATAGATAGATAGATAGATAGATAGATACATACTATGTGGGAACATTTCGATTTGATAAGCCCTAACAAGGTAAGGTGAACTGAACATTTGCAGATGCATTATGTTTGCTTATGAGGAACTGTATTTTTCACTGTTTCTTATTTTCTGTAAAGGTGAGGTGTTTATTGTGCTCCAAGGAGTTGGGGTACAATAATAACACCTCATCCATGTAGTGTCAAAAAAGAGAAATCGTTTGAAACCAAAAACTGTGGAGAAATTGTTGTTTCTTAATAAAAATGCATGAAATCATCCAAGTTACACAAGCATTAGCCTATTCACTACCCCCTCCCTAGTTCCACAAGCACTTTCACTGTCCTCTGCCTGATTAAGCCCAGGCCATTTTTCTAGAGTCACAGAAAAACATTATTACACAACATGCCATATCACATGACACTACTATTTTGGGAATAATTACACACAGAGGATACATTCAAACAATATTTTATTATACACATATGTGTATACATAATTTATGTAGACAGATGATTTCGTCCTACACCTTTTGTGAAGTCATTCCCAAGAGCCATAATAGACAAAAATTCAATGCATCACACGTGTTAAGATACAGCTGGCTGTGATTATACACCTGGCCAGTAGGTGGTTTCGTGTGCACATGAAGCCTCAAGAAATGAACCCTTTCTGAACCATTTGGCTCAAGTGGTTCAATGCCTCATGAGGCTTCATCTCACCATCAAATAGTTAGCAGGAAGGCATCATTTAACAACGTCTGTGCAGGTAAGAACTTCATGGATAAACTTCTTAAAAATGTGTTTCACTCCTCAAAGTGAATTCAGTTCTTCATAAGTTTCATGAGGATTGTCCTTGGACTATAATAGATATTGTTATATTTGTTTTATATATCATATTTATAAGGTTTATTACCTCATAAACATCTTTTGATAAAAGATAAAAGTGGAGCATTTTAGCTTTGAGCATAAATAAATTCAAAATGGTAGCTTTGGAATAAGTTCAGCCATTTCTATTGTACCTATTGTATTTTATCAGTAGCCTACAAATCATAAATATTAATTCAATATTCTACATTTACAGTCATATTCAATAAATTGGAATATCTTTCACAATGAGTCTCGTTTGTCAGATTAAAGCTTCCTGTTGAAAATAAACTACAAGCAGATACCAAACATATAATTAACAATTGTTTTCATTAACTGTAAATAATTAAAAGAAACAAAGGCTTTCAAACATCCATCAGTGTGTAATTAATGTATATAATGTGTTTCACTTAGTGACATTGTGTATATGTGTGATACAAGTTGGGGGGAAAATGAAGTTAGAGAAGTGAAGTCTGTTGAAGCAGAAGCAAAGGATGAAAAGATAGAAAGACACAAAGAGGTAAAATGACAAAAGAGAAAATGTATTTTTAAAGACAGACTATGAATGTTTGTTCAAGGCTAAAATGGTTTTCTCAGATTCCAGGAAGTCTCAACTTGTCAAGTATATCACAGGAAACTGACTTTGGAAAAAGGATTCAGTTCTAGAACAGTGATTGCAATAAGAACAGAAAATATTATCCAATTAAATGAATTGTGTATAACAACTAGAATGTGCTTGAAAAAAGTGGGTTTTATTTAGAGAACGAGGAGCTGAGCGAGAAGTGGGTCGATTTGTGGGGAGGATGGAGTAGGTTTGTTTTTTTAGGTTTACAGCACAACATAATCCATACTCAGGATAAATGGAGACATGAGACATTTTTGGACAGGCTGTATTATCGAAGCAGTTATCTTTACACTCTTTCTAAATGTTTGAGGAGGTACAACATCCTGAAATTCAGATACACGTTTGCGACCAGACTAAGGTTGTCTTTATAGCGGCTCATCAAATGGCTGCTGCAGATTTGCGACACCATCTTTGAAATTAACTATTTATTTGCGGACACGAAACATCTATGAAAATATGGAGAGCGAGAGCCGGAACCAAACTACTGAACCAAACTTCCTGGATATCAAACCAATTCTGGGTTTGATATGTACCTGCTTATTTTAAATATACGGAAGTTCAGTAACTTTTAGTGTTATTTTAAGATATAACCGCTATGCTGTGTACACTACTGGGAGGAAACGACGAGTTTTCTTTTTCTTAAGAAAAACTGAACGTACCTTGATCTGAGATGGGCAGTAAACTGATCAGCCAGAAGAGAACCAGAAAACATCTCATGATGTGTTCCTGTCTGATGAAGAGCATATTTCTGACTTTCTTTTAAGTATTTAATGAAGATTTGATAAGTTGTCGAAATGGTCGAGATGTCGTCGAGTAAAAACGAAAAGATACTTCCTGTTCCTGTTTCATTGGTTTGGGCGTGGCGTGTGTGTGCTCATAGTCCCGGAAACATTATATATATTTCCGGGACTATATATATATATATATATATATATATATATATATATATATATATATATATATATATACTGTATTTGATAATGTCGTAATGAGATATTATAAGTTTAACAGTTCCATCAAACCTTTATGTAAAGTAGCAATAAAATATGCTTAACTAACTTTACTGACTTCACAGGATGTGAGCAATCACAACGTATCTCATGTCACAATGGATTTCATGTCACAGACAAAATAGGTATCTAACTTTGCAACTCAGCTCGTTTCCTGTTTCCACAGAAGTTCAAGCTCAGTGTTTATGTGTTTTTTAGTAGCTCATAAAGAACACAATAGAGTTTTACTAAGTTTGTAGACATTTGTGAAAACATTTGGCAGCATATCTGACATGGACACATTCAGAAAAAGAACAAGAATTTTCTTTGATAATGATTATAATATTTTTTCCTGTTATGTTCTATGTGCCACTGACTTCCTGAACAAGGTAGAGGTGAGACAGAAAATACTTTCTGATTTAGCGGAAGAGAACATCATAACACGATGGCTTTCTTCTCACTCTGCCTCATGTTCTGTAAGTAGCATCACTTTAGTATTTATTTATTACAACATTTAGCCTCCAACTGTCTGTTAGCATTCCTTAGTAACATGTTTAGCTGTTTCCTTTATAGAATAATACAGTTTGTTTGTAATCTTCTTGCTCTTAGATGTAGTTTGAAACTGTTTCATAAATAAAATGACACATTTAGTTATACACACAGTTTAGGACGTCATAATGGGCTGTTTCATCTACATCCTCCTAACTTGAGTTAAAAATATTTTAAGGCTGGCCAAGCCACTTGAGTTGGGTTAAAGGAATCCAAGATTATTTAAAAAACTAAACAACCTACAGTATTATTATGGAATTGTTTTTCCGTCGTGTGCAGGTGTTTGTGTCCAGGCAGACGACTGGACACAAACCTCTACAGAAAACCTACAATTTAACTGTTTTACTGCTTTATTCATGGTAGCACGATTAGTCAGTGCTGACTATGAGTTTGTGATTTCCTTCATCACTTAAATTTTAAACTCTGATAGATCTTTTTTTCTGTAACACTTGCTAGTGTGAAACATGTCAGTAAAAGTTCCTCATCTGTAAATTTATTTCTGAAGAATATCTGACAGGGACTAAACAGGCCTATGTCAGGTTGCTCATATGAATCTTTCAGCTTTCCCTACAGTTGACATTTTTTACATTGCACAACCCGCTGCAAGAGTTGCTCAAACATGGGAAATTGTTTTTTTTTTTTTAATTTTTACCTTTAAAATTATCCACTACTTTTGTCTCTGTATGTTTCTTGGCTCTAATGATTCTTTCCCTCCACCCATTATCTTACACACTTTAGTGTGTTCACTAACAAAATATAATACACCTGTAGTTGTTGAATTTTCTATTACTAAATTTGTGAACCATCAGTCTGTATTATAATAGTTAATATAATTCATATTATTCATTTAGATTTGATGTTTTGATGTGTGCCCTTGGATTTCTATTGATTTATTGAATGTGTAAATATTTATCAAACTGAATGGCCATTCAGTTTTATATAGTTTTTTTCTTTTGGTGTTTGTTGCACAAATTCAAATATATGCTTCCTATCAACCAACAATTCAATCAGTGAATTTGGGTTTTTTCTTAAATACTCCGTCTCACAGAGACTTACTTACATCTTCTGACAACCAGCCCAACTTATAATAACATTGACTAAGTTTGCTATTGGTACATGTAACTTGCACAAAATAATCAGAACGTATTTTATTTTGGCGGGTCAAGCAGCACACTTTAAGTTCCGGGTCGTAGTGATGGGATTTTCGGCTCCTTTTCGAGATGCGGCTCTAATGGCTCTTCTTACTGTGGAGAGCCGGCTCTTTCGGCTCCCAAACGGCTCCCCATATATATTTTTGACATTATTAATTAATTAATAGCTTAAACCTAATTTTATAATATTTTGTTTCATTATTGACATTGTTAGGCAGTTATGATGAGTAAAAATGCCGCATAACAATGCTATAGCAATACCGATGCGTGTGATGTCCGCATGTGCCTGTGCAGGTTGTTTGTCCAGCCTGCAGATAGGAAATGCTGACTTTGCACAGTCTGCACTCTGCCCTGGAGCTTGATGTAGCATTAAAATGAGTCCAAATCTTGCTCCGTTTTCTGTCACTCATTTATTTTCACCTATTCAGTTCTCACACTGACTTCTTTCTGTGCTTCTTGACCGCTGAGTGAGTGTCTGTGCATAAACACCTGCCGACGAACAGCTTGGCCAACTGCCTGCCGTTTCCACAAAAAAAGTGGAGATAAACTTTTTTTTCAGTGTTTTCCCGCCACATTATTAATTGAAACTATGTGTGATTGGTCAGATGTGGAGCACACGCTTGACATGAGGGCAGTGGACCGACCGAGGGAAAAAAACTCTCCGCTGTAGCACTGGCAGAAGAGCAAAACGCGAAGGAGAGGGAGAAGGGGGGGAGAGACAGCGAGGCACCGCAGGACAAAAAAAACGATGTGGGGAAAAACTATTGGCTCTGGCACTTGCAGAGCACAAGCACAACGACAGGGAGGCGGAGAGACAGCGATATACTGTAGAAAAAACCCGGCTCCCAAATAGGATCCTAAAACGGCTCCCATTGTGGAGCCGGTTCCAATCGTTCACTTCAAAGAGCCGGCTCTTAGAGCCGGATCATTCGCGACCGACACATCACTATCAACCCCGTGTCGTATTGCTTTCAGCAAGTCACGTGACCGATACAGGAAGTGTTTCTAAATGACACTGATGCGCCAAACTGTGTTTATATGGAAGCGAATCTGTCAGCGGGATGAACTTGGATGCATTTGCCAAAATAATTCTTGATCTTTTACGTTACAGCATCAACTATGGAGCCTGAAGGTAAACGAAAGATTCATAGTTTGGGACCATTTTAATCTTACGTCAGAAAATAAGGTATTGATTATCACTTCGTTGTTGTTTCATCCGGTTCTTTTCAGTTTCTACTGGATCTGAATCCAAATTCAGCTGAAATTGACTCTTAGTTTACTTTCATATTATGTTCTGCAGGTTAAGTTTTGCATGTTTCTCCTTTGAAATTATACATTTCACAATTTTATTCTTAAATTACCCTCCATAAATACAAATCTTTAGACAGATAAAAGGAAAATAAAGACAATCCCGCTATAAATAAATACAAAAAAGACATTTCAAGCAAAACAAACACATCCATAAACATCTGCGTACAAAATAAATATAAAAGAAAAAATAAAATCTATATGAATAATATACAGTGTCACTAAAATCAGTTTTATTTAAATAAATTCACCTCCTTAATGCTGAGTCATTATAGGGCATCAGAATGAAGTCGCAGATACACCTGGATAAACTCAGGTATGCAGCCATTCTACAAATTACTCAGTTGCTTTTTATAAATTATTTTATATAAATGTATTGTTTACTTCATTTTTTACTACAGCAGGAGAAGTTGTGTCAAAAACACGGAACAGACTAAATTTCAAAATGTTGGAAAAACTTTTTTTTAAAATGAAAATTTGTGAAAAAAAAACAGTCCACAATCATCCTCATTTCAAACACTTTCACTTTCACTTTCATCACTTGGTTCATGTTCACATTATTTATTGACTGTATCAAAGAATATCAAATATATTTGAATTTAACTGAAGATATGACATAATACAATATATAATATACAGTAAAATACAATGATTTAAATCTTATTGTGTGGACTAGGCCATCAAATCAGTCTGTGAACTACGTTGCCTGTAGGGATTTTTAATGTCCAGCAGGTGTCAGTATTCAGTGACACAATGAAGATGTTTGGGAGCTGTGGCTCTTCTTTGGGATCCTAACATGTAACCTTTTCATCAATATCCTCAGTAAGAGAGAACAACTTTCAGACGACTGATAGGATACAGACTTACAGAAACTACAGAGCTCTCTGGTTTCAAGGGGAAATTCTTGTTTTGCAATTAAACCCTGAGAAAATTTTGAAATTTTAAAATTCTGAAATTCTGAGCTGGAGCAGCTCTCACACACAGAGGATCACATCCAGTTTCTCCTCAACTACCCCTCACTGCCAGCACTCAGTGAGTCTACACACTCATCCAGCATCAACATCCGTCCTCTGAGACACTTTGAGGACGTGGCAGCAGCTGTGTCAGAGCTCAGAGACATAATGCAGGACGTCCTGAGAGACACATGGAGAAACAACTCACTGAGGATGTTCTACTGGCAGAACCAGAACCAAAGACCAGAGATGGATTCTTGAAACTTTTAAAAATGATCACTCTGGATCCAAACACCCTAAACAGATTTCTAATTTTATCTGAGGGGAAAAGAAAGGTAACATTTGTGAACCATAAACAATCTTATCCTGATCATCCAGACAGATTTGATGGTTTTTGTTATCAGGTTCTGAGTACAAAGAGTCTGACTGGACGTTGTTACTGGGAGGTGGAGTGGAGAGGAGGAGGATCTGTAGCCGTTTCATACAAGAACATCAGCAGAACAGAAAGACTAGGATCCAATGACAAATCCTGGTCATTATATTGTGACACAAACAGTTACACATTTTATCACAACAACATTAAAACTCCACTAGAACGTCCAGTTTCCTCCAGAATAGGAGTGTACCTGGATCATATAAAAGGTATTCTGTGTTTCTACAGCGTCTCTGAAACTATGACTCTGATCCACAGAGTCCAGACCAGATTCACTCAGCCTCTACATGCTGGGATTAGACTTTACTTCTCATTTTCCTGTCCTGATGGATCCTCTGCTGAGTTCATTAACCCAGAATAATCAGCAGTGATTTGAGGTCCAGTTGGTTAAAATGTGTATTTTAGTTTCCATTATTGTTTTGGAGAGATCATTGTTGTCATGTCTTCACTGTCCAGAGACCAGCTGTCTTTATGGAGCTACTTTTTCATCTTGTTTGTTGTTTTGTTGGAGTTTGTTTGGGTGCTGCCCCTCCCTGTTTCTGATCAGCAATGGAGGCAATCACTGCTCAGGAGGATTTTATTCAACTAAACTAATTACATTTATTGCTGTGTCACACTGAACGTGACAAAGCAACAAATGTTGATGACAAATGTTGTTGTAAACTGTGATTATCATCATCATTAATCATCAAATAAGGACATCAGTCATTTATTGGACAAAGATCAGATTCTGGATCAAACTGTGTCAATAGTCGTCTTGTGACTCAGATTGTAAGCTCTATTTAGTTTTAGACAAATATCTAAATAAAGTTGATTCCTTGTTTGAATATAAAATGACTCTGTCTTATTTTGTATTTTGTTTGTGTTTTATTTTATTGCCTGTCAGTAACATTTCCAAATATAAGAAACTGCTGGTTTTCAGAATAAAGTGAGTAATCAGAGTTTTTGTTGCCTCAGGTTCAGATTTGTTTTCTATCTGCAGATGTCAGGAGACCTGCGGTCCTAAAAACACACAACAAACGCTGACTTTCCTAGTTCTGTGCTAACTCTCTTCCTCTTTTACTAGGAAGACATGCCTGACAAAAGTGTGGTGAAACCTGGAAGATCGCCACCAGATGGCGCCAAATACGTCCGTGTTCCTCAGCAGAAGAAATGCTGAACGTCTGCAGTTAGTTTTTTTTAGACTCGATGAAACATTAAAATAAAATGTAAAGCATAGTTATCAAAACAACATACTGAACAAAGACCAACACAATGTCAGCTTCACAGTTTGATTTATGAATTGTAAAGACATGCTGAGAAAAGAGCAAAGCACAGAGGAAAATCAAGTGATTCCAAAGAAATGACAATATATTGATAAATCTATGTTGGGATAAAGGGATTAATAACTTGGTCTCTACATAACTGTCCAACTCATAAACAGGAGGACTAATTGTTTGGATTTATTTCTCCACTTCTTCCTCATCATCTTCTCTTTTCTCCATCATCAGCATCTGCTCCGTTAACATCAACTCACACTGCAGGAAAAACAGAAACAATCACAGATTGTGCATTTATTTATCTTAATAAAAAAAAGTGAAACACTTATTCTCTTTTGCAACGTGAACACTAGATGGCGCCAGAGAGCCCTCTCTAGTTTACAAAACATTGGTCTGAATATCTATTGTCATTGTGAACGTTTTTTTTTTTTAAAAAAAAAAAAAGAAAAACTCAAAAACGTCTAAAGGATTGAAGTAGGAGGAAGATTATCATGGATCCAGGTTGGGTCTTTATCTCATGAACCACTTCTGTTCTGATGTTTTGGACCATTATTCTGCTCAGAGAACCAATGAGGATCCATTGTCAGTTTTCTGACCACTTCCATTAGATTTTGATTTAAAATATCCGGGTATTTCAGAGAGTTTGTGATGCCATGGATTTGAACAAGGCTCTCAGAACCTCTGGAAGAAAAGTGGTCCCACAGCATCACTGATCCTCTGCCATTCCTTACAGTGGCTGTGAGGTGTTTTTTCGTATATTCATTCCTTCACACAAAACTCAAAGGGACTGGTCTTTGCTGAATCAAATTAATTCAGAGTGCAAATTGCTGAGTCATAATAGATCATATAAATCCATTTCTTAACAGTCAAAAAAGTTATTTGGTAAGTGCAATTACTTCACCAGCCGTTCAGAGATATTTCACCATCAGGTGATCTTACCTCGAGCCCATTTCCTGTATGTGTGTATACACAAGATGAGAATGAAGGAGTAGAAGATGAAGAGCACAGTGCCACATATTAATCTGGGCCAAAATATGACAGGAGGAGAAGTGGGAGGAAAATCTGTTGGTTGATTTTTAGCTGAGAAAAAACAAAAATACAACTTTTTTAGCTTTAAATAGCAAAATATGAATACTTTGAGATGTTTTGTGATATTTTAAAACCATCATGAAGTCTTTGATAACATGTTTCAATCAATCAATCAATCAATCAATTATAAGGTACCCTTCTTACTAAAAGCAGCTCAAATCAATAAAAATCCTGCCTGATGTTTATCTGTTTGGTGGGCATTGCTTTGCTGCCTGTTTTGCTGCCTGGGCCATTTTTTAGGCCTGATGGGAGTTTAACCCTAACCCTAGCTCTCAACTCAACAAGACCACAGAATTTGAACAAAGAATGAGTTCCCAATATTTATGTAATTAAATGAAAACTTGCTTACTTAAATCAATGTAGTTTATTTAAGTTTGAAACAAATATAGGAGCACATCCTCACCTTTCACTGCCAACCAGCTCTGTTGTGATTCTCCTTTAGAAGGATGTTGACACTTGTAGAAACCTTCCTCTGCTTTCAGAGTGAGCTCCCCTGGGATCTTTCTCCCAATGAAAACATTATCTTTGTAGAAACGAGCAGAGAAATTTGATGTGGAGTCATCATTGTAGTCTTCTTTGTAGAAACAACGAAGAGTAACATTTTCTCCCTCCTCAACAGGATGCAGTGGGCTCTCCAGGATCACAGTGTTAGCTAAAATGTGCATTTATCACCACGATAAGAAAATGTTTGCTTTGTGACAACCACTAATTCAGCTCTAACTAGGTATTTAAAATGTAAAATGCATCATGTCCATTGGCTGTTACCAGTTATGGTGATGTTGACCTTGTTGCTGCATTCTCCTCTCTGGGATTCACACCAGTACTCCCCAGAGTCTTCTGGATAGGCGTCCCCAATGATGCAGGAAGAGTTGCTGGGTATTGCCCAGCCGTGCTGACATTCCTGATCAGCGCTGCTGGAAACTGTCCTCTTCACTGTCCAGCCACTGGAGTTTGCCACACAGGTCAGAGTGATGCGGTCATACTGGAAGAACTGGGATCGGTGTGGAGAGACACTCAGCGTGGCTGCAGGGAGGTAATTACAGAACAGGACTTTTAAACACACTATTTCTGTCAGAGTACAAGATTGTTGGAGGTGGTTTGTTATGGTACAGCAATGGATCACAATGAAATGATCCCAACAATGATAAATGAAAAGGGGAAAGATGATTAGCTCATTCCATAGGAAATGGACCTTAGCCACAAAGGAGCAAGTTGCCAACTTCAAGGTCAGGAAAAGCTCCTTTCCCAAGATGACCTGGTTTAAACATCTTAAATTTATATTGACAAGTTGGACTTTAAACTGAGCAGGATGAATTGGGGCACCATCTGCACTAATGAGGATATGGTACATGGATGTTATAGTGAAAGAAGAACAATGCCCAAAGCCAAGGAGACTTACACTCCAGCAATCAGCAATGGTCACAAGTTTTGGGTTTTAGCTGTAAGTTGGAAAACAATTAGCTGAGAAGCATCTGGCAAAGATATCCTCTTGATGTCTTCTGATTTTGGTGTTTTGGAGGAGGGATTGCCTGCTGGAGACATTACGTCTCATGACAGGCTGAGATGGTTTCCTCACTGGTTGATGTTAAGGGAGACAGAGCAGGAAATGGGATAAAATAGTTCCTCCCCCATGACCTTGTCTTGAATAAGCAGGAGAAAGTGAATATCTGATATCAAAACCAGTTTTGCTTTATATTCTTGCTCAAATTGAGTCCATCTTCATGTTTAAATATAAATTCAAATTTCTGATTATAAAATGATCAGGTTGGACTTAAAAAACACAAAAATCAAGAAAATAGAAAATCAGTGGTTCCAAACTCTATAGGCGCATTGAAATTAGCTGTTGCATGGCAACTTTAGCAGTACTTACTGATTATCTTCAAGCTGTGGTGGGAAGTAAAGTCACCACAGCAGAGTGAGAGGTTTTAAATGACTACAGACTTACAGTGTTTGGGGTCTGGGGTTTCATCACCAGCTCCTTATCATACGTCTTACTTTCTCATTACTTTCTTTTCTTAGTTGTAGCCCTGTAACAGAGAAGTGATCAGTCCAGGGTATATCCTCTCACCTAATTAACCCTAGAGATGTGCTCCAACTCACAGATTTTTATTATAAATCTATTTTCACAAAATAAATACCCAAGTATACTGAACAAAAATATAAACCCCATGTCAAATATTGCAACCCGACCCCAGATAAAGCGGAAGAAAATGGATGGATGGATGGATGGATGGATGGATGGATGGATGGATAGATGGATGGATGGATGGATTCTGATTTTGACATAAGTTGCATTGACTAAAAATCTCTCTCTGGATGGTGTAAAATACTCAGAGAAGGTACTGTCACAGTGCAGCTCGCTATTATCAAGCTATGAAACCAGATAACTAAGCTGTTCTGAACAAATACTGGCCAATATGCAGTTTCTTGGTGGAATATTTTGCCACTTTGCCACATTTATTTCCCTGACAAATGCCTGAGATAATTCTTGGAAAATTGCTACATTTTTATTTGAAGCCTCTTTGTTTATCTTTTTACGTTTTACTTTTAAAACCCAAGAAAGCTGGTCAGTTTTTATTTATTTATCAGAGAAAACAGAAATATGCCAGGGCAAAGATTTTGTCTTTTAGAAATATATTAACTGAAATGTAGCTTACAGAGTCTTCTTTGATTTCTGAAGGAAAATAAAGAAGTCATAAAACAAATCATATATTAGAAAGTTATTAAAGGAAATACACTTACAGAGGATGAAACACAGTGATGTGAGCGCCATATCGAAAGCCAATGATTTTACCTTCCCCTAAGTCAGCAGCTTCAACACTTTTACAGGAAGGTGATGAAGATACAGGAAGTCATTAAAATGTTCAGAAAATACAACGAAGATATTACTTAGAGATTCCTTTAAAGTGACATAGGTTTAAAAGAGCAAGGTTTTTGTTTTCGTTTACTTTTCAGGTTTTTTTGTTATATTAAATTAATTCAACGTTACAATGATTTTCATGTGCAACACCTTCTTCACAAAATAACCGTCCAACTCAGCTGCATAACACCAATATGTTTTTTCTCTGCACAGAAAACCACAGTCACACTTTGCACAAAGTATTTTCCACAAGGTCTTATGAGAAGTGTGAGTGTTTTCTCAGTAGCATTTCTGCTGAGAAAACAGGAAATGAGCGACAGCCGTACTTGCAAAACCAAATCAAAGTTAAGATTTAGAAGACAACCACCAATATTTGTGTTACTATTTCCACAAACCAAATAGATAACACTTTACTTTAAGGGGTGTGCATAACACTGACATGACAGTGTCATAAACATGACATAACATCTGTCATGAATATGAAGGAGTCTTCATGAATATTTATGACTGTTGTCATGAAGTATCATTCGGTAAATAACGACACTTTTAATGCAAAGTTGTATTAAAACGTGTATTAAAAGTCCTTTAAAAGCGTAAATTTTGCATTAAAAGTGTGATTATTTGCCAAATGACACTTTATGAAAACAGTTGTAAACATTCATAAAGACTCCTTCATCTTCATAACAGGTGTTGTGTCATACCTGTTATGAAGATGAAGGAGTCTTCATGAATGTTTACAGCTGTGCTAAATTTTAACAACCATTTTTACCACAATTGAAGGAAGAATGGATTGTGTTTTAACAACTTGTTTTTTATGATGCAAAAATCTAATAACATCATGTTTTTTGAGAATTCTGATGAGACAATCCAATTATTAAAAATATTAATCGACCCAATCCATCAGCATTGGTGCTTAAAAATCCTAGACCCGCCCTGGTGCAGATGGATATAAGGCATGAATGTGAAAGTGGAAATGCATTAAACGATCCTCGCAAACCTCAATCCTGGCTTAAGCTTCTACATGAAAATTAATCTACAATGGAGTTGATTCCTGTAATTTTGCTGCTGCTTGTTTGTCCAGAGTGTATCCTCACAGAGAACACCAAAGGTAGGTCACTGATCATTTGTCTTTATAATTAGTTTTTCCTCACTGTCTCTTTGCTCTAAAATATTTAATGTGAAATAATATAAAT
Source organism: Xiphophorus hellerii (assembly GCF_003331165.1). Classification (NCBI taxonomy): domain Eukaryota; kingdom Metazoa; phylum Chordata; class Actinopteri; order Cyprinodontiformes; family Poeciliidae; genus Xiphophorus; species Xiphophorus hellerii. The sequence goes on from NC_045685.1 coordinate 25,954,658, forward strand.
CTCAGTGACATCATCCAGATCTCTGCGTGTTTAACTGCTCAGTGAATGTAATAAATCAAATATAGTCTTGGAAATTAAACCTAATTTGATGGATATCTTTTAATGCTATGATGTTTTATCTTTATGTAAAAGAACTTTATGTAAATGATGACTCCGTCAGGAGTTTCCAAAAGTCACATGCTTCCTCGTTATTATAATGCGGTTAAAGATAATTTCATTTCTGCACCCTTTCTGTGTGTAGTCTAGTGATAAACTAGTTTATAATTTTTGTTCAGAAGTTTTATTATATAGCTAAAGGATTTAATGGCAGAATTATGCAGTGTAATATGAAATCCTTAAAGGCCAAACAATTTTAAATATGAGGAAGATAGATACAGACTTCAAAACCACAGGTGGTTTCCTTAAGGAAAAGAAATAAACTAACACATGATTGTACTTTCCACAGTTACTTTTTCTTCCCTAAAATGACACGTAAATTATAGAGTATGTATTGTAAATTAATACATATTTTAAAGAAAAGCTCTAGTTTTTTTGCCATCCATTGCAAAGAAACTACATAGTTGGAAATGTGTTGGATATAAACTTTCCCATAAATAGGATCATCCCAAAGAAGAAAACGTGTCCATTCTCTTTGCAAAGTAGAAATAAAAGTATGATTCTTCACAAATAACAACAAATATCCAGTAGTAAATGTTTTTGTAAAATCACAAGATTAAATTTTCTTAAGGGTCACATATGATGCATCTTATTTATATGGACTTGAAGCAAAAATGTCTTTTTGGATGGTAAACGTTGCAGACCCCTGCCCCTGCATGGTGGTCCCTGCCCATTGCCCACCATGCATAGCGTCTTGTCTGAAGGCTGAAACAAACCAAGGAACGTTCTTCTTCTTGGCCATGGAGTCGCTCGCTCATGGATTTCTGGCAAACAGTGAAGCCTTGATGTGATTTTTCTTCAACAGTTTTTTTTGCCACTCTCTCAACAAGCTTTGCCTGAATAAAAACCCAGTGACAGTTGTAAGCAGAGTCTCTTTCGTTTTAGCTGATGAAGCTTGTAGCTCATTCAGCGTCGTCATAGTAACTCAATGGCCTCTCTCACTGGTTTGCTTGAATGGCCACTGTGACCGATGTACTGGACCTTATAAATTTTTTCTATCCATCCTGACTTGTACTTCTCAATAACCTTTTCACTGATTTGCTTAGAGTGTTGTATAATCTTCATACTGGACGTCTGTTGAGTTAGCCCAGTCACTTTAAAAGGGATTATTAGCTATCATTTATTTTTAGTCTAAAAATCTCATTTAATTGATTGTGTTTGATTTGTAAGGCAACAGAAAGGTTAAAACATGCCACGCATGCGGTCGAATACTTTATATGCACAATGAGAGTTCTCTAATAAGGCAACACATTGTATTTCACAGAACAAGAAGTAAATTAAATAATGAAAATGTACAAAGTGGTGAAAAAGTTTAACACCTGAGAAAAAAAAATTAAAAACTCCAAGAGGTTGTTGACATTATGTGGCTGTTTCTGGGTTTTATTTGTAAATGAATGGACACAAGTTCAGTTGGTTAAATCGCATATTTTTTTTTACAGATCCAGATTTAGTTTGCCCATCTAAGGCCATAGGAGCAGTAAAAAGTAAGGATGTCCTGTTGCCATGTCACCTGGAGCCACCAATGGATGCTTCAGCAGAAACAGTAAAATGGAAACAAGGGAAACATGTTGTTCACTTTCATCAAGGGGGAAAACATAATTCTTCAAAGCAATGGGAGCATTTTAGAGAGCGGACATCTCTGTCCTCTGAAGGGCTGACCGAAGGAAATCTGTCCCTCACGCTGTCCTCAGTAAACCACCTTGATGAAGGTAGATACCAGTGCTCTGTTCGCACCGAATCCATGAATAAAACGTGTTATATCAAGCTCAATGTTGGTAAGTCATTCTCAGTAGTTGAAAATCAAAAAGGCTAAATATTAAACATGTTTAATGATTAGATGTAGAGAGAAACATTTGTAAGGTATTTTCAGAATAAAATTATTTGATTCATGCTTAGACTTTAACAACTTTTACAAGTTGGTAATTTTATTTCTATTGCCTTTCATTCCTTTGTGTGGCCGAGCAACATACCAATATTAGATATAAATGTTAGAGCAATGGCCAAAAATCCTGATACTTTCAGTGTTTTTGTAGTAAGAGATTATATATGCTATGGCTTTCACCTTTCATCCAACATCCATTGTCCTCTGGTCAACTGGCTCGATTCTGAGGACATGAAAGGTAACTGAGGACCAAAGTACTAGTCTAGTCTATAAAGAATAACAGAGCAGGAAAATAAAAGAAGCAAAATAGCTACTCCCTAAACCTTTATTTAAGAAACAATAGTATAACAAATGGGGTACATGTTCATAAAGTCTCTTTTAAGTCCAGATTCTGGAGGATATGTGACAAGTTCAGTCAAGTCATGTTTATTTGCAAAGCACATTTGAGCAACAAGTTCAAAGTGTTTTACATAATAAAAACTTCATACAGTCACCAATTATGCTACAGGCAACAAACATTACATTTTGTGAAATGCAATCATCAAAATCACCAAGAATATTCTTCATCAAATGCACATCAAATATGTTGATAAATGTTCCATTTGTTATTAATCAAAAGCAGCTCTAACCAGCTGGGGTTTTAGTCTGCATTTAAAGGAACTCAGTGTTTTTGCTGTTTTGCAGTTTTCCAGAAGTTTGTTCCAGATTTGTGGTGCATAGAAGCTGAATGCTGCTTCTGGTTCTGGATGCAGACCTGAGAGGTCGATTCCAACAGCAGATCTTAAATGTGTTTTGAAGACCTTCAGTTTACTGATGTATTGATAAGTTAAGATATTGGAAAACGTTCAATACGTTACTTCAATAATGCCAATGCATTGGCTCAACAACAGCATTTTGCACCAATGACAGAACTGCTCTCTGTCTAAGGAAAAATACACCCAGAAGTGGATTAGTAGTGAAATATAGATTTTTAGCCTGTACTGTATGCAACAAAAGAAATGAATTATTATTAAATGGCTACATCAAAGACTTTAAGGTTATTTATGAATTAAATATTTGTTTCTACAGAACCAAATGTAGTCTGCCCCTCTGAGTACATTGAAGTGACAACAGGTGATGATGTTGTCCTGCCATGCCGCCTTGAGACACACATGGATACCTCAGGCAAAATACTTCAGTGGAGACATGGAAACAACACTGTTTATGAAAAAGAAAAACATAACACTGCAAAGGAAAATGAGAGAAATACAAATCGGTTATCGCTTTTCCCCGAAGAACTGGCTGCAGGAAATCTTTCCCTGAAAATCTCTTCAGTGCGTCTTGAAGACAATGGAAAATACCAATGTTGCTTAATCTCTGAATCAATAGAAAAGAGTTGCTCTATTTTCGTCACAGTAGGTAAGTTGGTGATATTTTTTAGTTGACTAATAAAGGATGACATCTTGACAACGCAGAATTACATATGTTCATATGTAACAGCATGAATTTAAGTTTTGAATTACGAGTTTGTCACACTCAGATATACTCTAAAGTGCTATATGAACCTTCGCTATTAGACATCAGTTCTTTGTTTATTTCTGTGAGCTAAAAAGAACTTCCTTCCAACATTTAAACTCACATAAAGACTGACAGATCAAAGCTAATACATGAAATAATGCTTAATGTTATAAAACAATAGTGTATGATGTTTTGCTGTCACAAAAAGACACAGATGTTTTACAATAACTGTGATATTTAGTTTCTGCAGGTGATAGAGAGGTTGTGGGTCCACATGAACCAGTCGCAGTAGAGGTGGGACAGGTTGCTGTTCTGCCGTGTCATTTGGAGCCCCGATCTCCTCTCTCAGATCTGACACTGGAGTGGACAGTCAACAACTCCAAGGTGCACATTTACAGAAGTCACAGAGATGATCCCTCCATACAAGATGAGAGATTCAAAAACAGAACATCCCTGTTTAAAGAGGAGCTGGTTCATGGTAACATTTCTCTTATACTGACCAACGTAACTAAAGAAGATGCAGGAAACTACTTCTGCTTTGTTCCCAAATTGGTTGGTAAAGTCCAGAGAGTGAATGTTACTTTGAATATTGGTAAGTTTTAAATCTCTACAACGTAAACTGATCTTAGGAAAATATCTTACATTTCTAACACATCTTCTCACAATTCATCTTCAACATTTCCAGTAAAGACAGATCAGTGTACTTGTCCAGGTGTGTAAATATCTGTAGTGTCATTATCATTTCTCATCTTAAATTTTTGTCTGCATTTTGTCATATTTTAATGTCCCCCCCTGTGTCCACAAAAAGCTCCTCCCCCTGAAAAGCATAAGAATGATGGTGAGTAGACACTTTCTTTGGATCTATTGAAAAATGACTTCCACCATGTTTTACTGTTTGCATGGAGATCCTCAGAGTCGTTTTTGTGCATAACATAACTTTTGTAACTGTGGCTAAATTATGCAGACAAGCAAATGTCAGAAGCTGAAGTCTGTCAGTCTCAACTGATCATCAGCGCGGATAGACTCAAAAAACTAAATGCTGAAACTGATTCCTAAGGCACTTGAACTAAATAGTTTTTTGTCAAGTATGATATTTGTTGCACACAAAATAACATACTTGTACTTGAGTTACTTGAGTCAGTGGATATGTGCCACTTTATAAGGAGGTATGGTTTTGAAAATAAATATAATTTTTTTTATTGTTACCTATTTTTTTATAATTTTGTTGCTTTTTTTGTAGATATGTGTATAGTTCTTAAAGTTGCCACTTATCGTTCTGGAGAATGCTGTCGTGGAAGTATACATTAAATGCAAGCTACTCTGTTTCCTTACACTTATGCTTCTTAATAACTTGCATTTTTAAAAAATAACTATGTCTTATAATAATCCAGAAATACAACTGAACTGGACTGCATGATAGGTTCAAGTTCACAACATGATGTAAACTTGAACCAGACTGCAATGGAATGAGTTGGGATTTATCTGACTTAGAACAAATTAAACAGAGTAGGAACAAGTCAAGTCTAGTCAAGTTTATATATATACAGTACAGACCAAAAGTTTGGACACACCTTTCTAATTCAATGGGTTTTCTTTATTTTCATGACTATTTATAAGGCAATAAATCCCACTTATTAACCTGACAGGGCAGGTTGACCTATGAAGTGAAAACCATTTCAGATGACTACCTCTTGAAGCTCATCAAGAAAATGCAGAGTGTGTGCAAAGCAGTAATCACAGCAAAAGGTTGCTACTTTGAAGAAACTAGAATATAAGGGCTATTTTCAGTTGTTTTACACTTTTTTGTTTAGTGCATATTTCCACATGTGTTATTCATAGTTTTGATGCCTTCAGTGTGAATCTACAATGTCAATAGTCATGAAAATAAAGGAAACTCATTGAATTAAAAGGTGTGTCCAAACTTTTGGTCTGTACTGTATATATATACTTTTAAGCAACAGGGCAGTTCAAAGTGCTTTATAGTATGGAGAACTTCAGCAGCCAGGTATAAACCAACCCCCGGTTCTACACTATTTGTTTCGTCCAGAGGGTCTAGACTATCGGCTGTTGAGAAACGATTGCGTCCTGGAGGCGTGGAAATGTATTAAGGTTTACAATTTTACTCAATCACTAACATTTGCCTGTGATGAATGCAATGTGTAAGTTTGACGCTAAGAAGCTTACTGGAAATGGCCTGTGCTGTAAATAACCATCCTCCACTGCAAAGAGAGAAGTGCTGATCTGAATGAAATGGCTGCTAACCATCATTATTCTTTCAGCAGAAAGAATAATAATTGGTCTACAGTGTTCTTGAAAGCTTAAACAAAGATCTTACATATTTTTTTTATTTTTATTTTTACAGAAGAACCATGTCCCTGCAAGACAATTATCCAGCATCTTGGTCTGGGTCTGGGACTGGGACTGGGACTGGGTCTTGGTTTTGGCTTACCTTTGGCATTCTGCATAATTATTTGCTTATGGATGAAATATGTAGGAAGATGTAAGTAATGTGTGACCTTGGGTACAACTACCACTAATAGAGACTGTCTGGAGAATTTCAAATCATTCTTTTTACCAGACCATAAGCTTGTAACAATTAACAAAGGCACTGTTTGTAACTGAGATACATTTTATTTGGTTTACAGATGCCCTAGGTGGCTGAGAGTAGTCACCATTTATTTTATTATACAAAAATGACCAAGTTAAAAATAGAAGTATGCTGGCCCTGGGAATCTATTTAAAACCCATTTAAATAAACTAGACTGGTTGAGAGAGAAATAATAATAATAATAATAATAATAATAATAATAATAATTAATAAAACAAAAGATAACTAAATACACCTCGGTGCTCTCCAAACAAAAACACACTCACACAAATTCCCTGGTAAATACCGCAAAGAAATAAAACTCCCCTTCCACTAGGCTCCCCACAAAAAAAGCTAAATACCTACATAAATTTATTTTCAAAAGTTACTTTTAATCTGACAAACAAGACTCCTTGGGGCGTATTCTAATTTATTCAATATGTCTGTATGTGGTTGATGCAAACCTTTAAAGCTATGGCGTTATCTTTAATTCTGCAACGTCTCATAAATTAAAATGAATCAGACGGTGCTGAATGAACAGTTTGAATGAACAGTGTTGAGCCCAATAACTGCAGGTATATGGAGAAAAGCAGCTTCACATGAATTCAAACTCACAGATCAAACCTGAAAGCATTTTCTGGAGTCATGTTGCTGCTGCAGAATGTTTCATTCTGATCAGAAATCTGATACTACTTCTTCACGACTTATGTTTTTAATAAGTAAGCACTTTGAAGTACTACAGTCATGAATTTCTGAAGATAAATAGACTGAACCTATTTAGTGCTTTTCTGATATTTTGACCACTCAAAGAGCTTAATGCTAGAGTCACATTCACCCATTCGCACGCACAAACCTTTATACATCAATGTATGCAATTTGGGGTTAAGTGCCTTGCCCAGGGGTACACTGACATGTGGCAGGAGAAAGCTGAAATCGATTTTACAATCTTCCGATCGTAAGACGACTACTGTACCCACAGAGCCACAGTTGCCCCTGGTGTTTTATTTGAAGGAAGCTACTTTTTCCTGGTGCTCTTGAACATCTCGTTTCCTCTGTAGAGGAACAATTCTGACTCTGCAACAATTCAGAGTCAGAATTGTCACATTAATACAGAAATGGCTTCTTTGGCTGGTCCTAAAAATACATTGCCTCTTGTTGCTACAAATTTAAAACTGTCATTGAATCAAAGTATCTGTATTTTATTTTTTGTATGGTGATTATTTTGTTTTTTAATTTTTAAAACTAGTTTAAGCAGACTGATTTAATAAAAATATATGTGTTGTCTAGTTGATGGATTTGCAGAACAAGCAAGAGGAAATCAGAACAATCTGAGAGCGATGCCACAGGATGGTCACGATGGTGAATGACTTGGACCCAAAGAGTCGGCTCACCAAACATCTGCTTCTGAGTTACAATTAACAAAACTGCAAATTTGATGTCCAACAACAAAACCAATATTTCTAAATGGCATTTTTTCCTTAATAAAGCAGAAAAGCAGTGAGGAGAAATAAGCTGTGCTTTTTCTCTTCACTGCTATTTGAACATGCCAGCTATTTTCTTTGGCTATATTGTGCTACAGCTGTCATGCTTCCTTAAGTTTTAGTGAGATTTATAGTATTATGTAATAAGTGGGAAGCTAATTATCATTTGCATATTCAAAATAAACAAATAATAATAAACAATAGATACATAATGTAATTTTTAATTTTGTGTCTGTTCCAATGTATGTTTTTTATAAGTCCCTGATTTTAAAAACTAAAGTAATATTTTTCTCTGGCTATGACTCTGGGATGTGTCCATTCTGTTTTTCTTCAGTTCAGGTAAAATTATAAGTGGAAATATATGTGGCTCCATAGAAATAGCCAAGAAAACACAAGTTAAAACATTTAAAAAATATTAATTGAAGCTATTGAAAGGCAATGTGTCGCCATCTGTTGGACAGTGTGCAGAATGCGCCTGTTTAGTAAAATAAAAATATTTTTAAAATTGCGTTTAAATAATTTTTAAAAATTGCCTTATAAGTACATATTTAACTTGACGTTGACTCCTGCACTGTTAAAATTATTTGACACAAACAATTTGTTTGTTTGTTTATTTGTAATTTGCATTTCACGTCAGCACTACTCCTATTCGTTGGTAAAGAAAGTGAAAGAGTTCTGAATCGTGCTGTATATTTTTTAATACTAGCGCGCCAAGAAGAATCAACATTGAATCATTTTTGGTAACTTTTAAAGCCGAGTCTGGACTCTCCTGTTCATGAGGAAGAAATGATAAGCCGGGTTTTTCTGGCTGGTTGGCTGACGGTCTGGGTTTTCTGTTTTTCCATCGCGGAAGGGAAAGGTATGTTCCAGTTATTTCGCCATCTTGTGAATTTTTATTTTGAGTCCACATATTTTTCTTTACATCAGAGCCAAAATATTTGAAATTGATTTTAACCCTCATCCAATCATTACAAACAACGCTTAAGCGTCACTCCAGAGCAGGGGCGATTCTAGGATCTGACCTTTAGGGGGACTGAGCCCCCAGCAGGGCTAAGACCCATGAGAAGTTATTCGTTGGTGCGGTTTTCTAAATCTAACTGCTTATTTACATACATTCACAAATAAAATTAAGAGACATGTTATCAGTAATTCATAGAATAAAAGAACAATGTTCATTTTACTCAAACATATACTTAAAAAGAATACAATCAGAGAAACTTTAAATTTTTTCCAGAGCTGTATAAACTCAGCTTGAAACAGAATCTCTAGATTACATCATAGCTGCTAACATCTGCTAACATTAATGAGACTCAAGCAGCTGTGGGGTCTGATCCCCCGGAAATTAAAATAAAATCTATTTAAAACTTTGCATTTCCAGTCATTTGAAGAACATTTTACTAAATGCATAGGATTAATAAACCTACAACCAGTTTATTATCAAGGTACAAGTTCTGGTTAATGACTAGTGAAAATGAGTCTTTAACCTGAACTTTATTTGAAAATCATACTTAGAAATTGCATTACCCTTATTTTTATCTGAACGTTATGCAGCTGTTGGCCTTTTTTCTTTAAATAAGAATGAATGTCCATCTATGGAAAAGTAGAAATTATGAGTCAGGGTTTTACTCTTTTAGTTCACAGTTCATGAAGTGGGCCTGTCATAGGTTCAGTACCAAACACCTTTCTGTTCACACAGAAACAGCCTAACTCCAACATTCTGCTCTGTTCTTTAGTTTTACCTTATTTAAGACACTGAGCACTTCTTCTTCTGTTTTCTAGTGGTTGGGAAAACACTGAGCGCGCTCTATGTCTGACATTATTGTGCCCAATACTGTCATTGGAGCAGTCAGACCTGCAGAGTGAACAGAACCCAAGTTTACCTCAGAGTTGCCTCCACCAAACATGTCTGTGGTTCCATGTTGATATTTGTTCATTTCCCAGATTTAAAGCTAGTTCCATCTGCATACAGTTTGCCTGTGCATTTCATTTCATACCATTTAAACTGGTATGTCTCAGTTGGTAATTTGGAAAAAAGGAAAATGCACTAAATAAAAAATATATATAACTCAAACTTTTACTTATTTATTACACCAGGGTTGCCCAGATGCCTTGTAATCAGCTATAGATAATGGATGGATTTCTAAGATCAGGCATTTGTTACCTATTTCAAATATCCACTGTAAATTTATCTTAGAAATGTTTTTTATTTTACATCAAAATACACCTGAATCAAAAATAATTTCTGTTGCATTTAGATTTTCCAGACTAACTTTGTATTAGTTTTTCACACACATGAAACATGTGTGTGAGGTCACATGGCTAGTGATGCGTTTCCAAGCCAATCAACTTTAGGTTCCTTTTGCCTTGTTATGCAGTTCCTTAGTAATTAACTGATCCTGTAAACCTAATTCAGTTATATAGCATCCATGTGTAGACTCAGTACAGTAAAAGCAGCCAGATTATTCTTAGATCATAAAATGCAGCTCAAGTAAATATGATTGCTGTAAGGAAAACCAGCAGATTATAATAATCTATACAATACAGCTTCAGTTTTGCTTCCTCTTCAGCAAACATAAACAGCTGAGTCAGCAGAAATATCCCTGTTCACAGACTGGCTAAAACCTGAGGAAAAAACGGAAAATGAAAGCAGAAGCTCTGAGCTCAGAATGCGTTTATTAAAAGAAATAATAAACTGTCAGCAGCAACAGACCTTGTCATGTTTCATTTTGGTTTACATATTTTATTTTATGATTTCTCCAGTTGAGTATAAGGTGATTGGTCCCTCCATGCCAGTCGCAGCAGAGAAGGATGATGTCGTCCTGCGGTTCCACGTGGAGCCTGAGCTGGACGTCACAAATGAGACAGTGGAGTGGAAACTCCAGGACAAATTGGTGCATCGGTATCGAAGCCGTAATGACGATCTCGACTTTCAAGATCCAAAGTTCAAAGGTCGAACGTCTCTATTCCTCAAAGAAATGGTCCAAGGAAACGTTTCTCTGAAACTAACTAATATAACTCAAGAGGATGCAGGAAATTACACCTGCAAAGTTTCAAAACTTAAAGCTCAAGTTACCCTGAATGTTGGTGAGTTCTGTTCATTTAAAGCAGATAAACCAAGAAAATACAACATTTGATTCTTGTCATGTTGAAAGTGAGAGATAAACTTTCTTTGGATTTTATATGAACTAACTCAGAGTAGTGTAAAATTGTGATTTTGGTTTTTAAATATTTTTTAAATGAAAATATTCTCTACCCACAGAGAGACAGACCCTACACAACACAGTGTGTGATTGTGTGTAGAGGGAGGGTTTAGGGATGCAGCTCAACTTACCTGAGACGTTGTAAGTTGAGCATAGCATGCCATGAGCCACGGGCATGCTATGCTATCAGAACGGCTATGATCACCATTGTTCTTATTGTTTTATGTAAAGCACAACATCCTGAAATATATGCAGATATGCAAGTTAGCAACCAAACCAACTTTGACTTGTTGTAATGATCCTAAATATAAAAAAAAGTCTCATCTTACCTCAGTTTCCCTCTTGGGCTCTGATTAATTGACTTCCAGCAGAGACACATCTAAAAGTTTCAGGACAACGGCTTAAGGTCTGGATTTGAAGAACTTTTTGTTAAACCATCTGCTGGATCTGTTTGGTGTGCAGTGATATGTTTTCTGCCTCAGACATTGTGTTTCATGTTGGTTTACATGTTTAGTCTTACTCTCACCTGACCATAGCACCTTATTCTTCATGCTGTCTTGTGACAAACAGACTTTAATGTGTTTCTTCCCATTGCTCTTCCAGAAAGTATTGCAAACAATAAGGAACTGAGAATCATTCTGGTGCATTACAGGTCCCACAGCATCACCCTGCTCACCATATTTGTATTTCTGCTGGTGTCTATTTTGATGCCAGATGCAGTCTTTCTTATTTATTAAACAGGGGAGTGTCTTCATATCCCTTTTTTGTGAAATCAAAACTGTTCCTGACACAAGAAGAAATCAGATTTATCATATAATGATTTCTTCACTGCTCAGTATATTCATGTTCTCTTTTTAACCACATTTCTGGTATTTTCAGAAACCAAGATCTGACCTACAGGAGTAACATTTTGGCAACATGTCTGTGGCTTTTTCCAAGTAATGGTGGTGCTTTTCTGTTCCAGGTAAAGTAGATCCTGGTCACCAAGAGGAGGATTTAGAAAAAGTCTAAGAAATAAACATAGAAATAATTAACTATAGAAAATCACATTTGATATGCATTTTATAACTTTTGCTTTCTTCCAGTTGTCACAATCGTCATCTTCATCATCTTCAGTGTTATCTCTGGAATTTTCTTATGGAAATGTTAGCAAACACATTTATTTTCTATAAAACATTAAATTTCAACAAACATCAAATACAAATCAGTTTGCTTGTGATGTTATATTTTAATGGCACCTGTTACTAATGTGTGTTTTCAGTCCTGATGTTTGATGGTTGAACAATAACTCTTGTTATTTTGATTGTAAAATAAAGCAGCAGCATCTACATTTAGCTGCATATTTATGCGAAATCCTGTGTTAACAGTCTTTGTTGTTACCTTGTGTTGTCTAGGTACGGTAAGGAATGAGACGGCAGGACAAAGTCAAGAACATGAAAGCAAAGCACTACCTGGACCCGGTTCTGATGCTGAACCCAGAGGTTCTCCTCTGAAGCATCGAAGCTCTGGTAACAGCACCACATCACCAACATGAGGCTGCTTGCAAAAATTCAACAAATAATCATTTTAAAATGTATTATTTGCCGTTGTTTTTAATGTGCTGATGTAAATCTGTGAATTTAACTTCTTTTCATAAAAATATTTCCCACTATTAATTGTTTGCAAATGAATCAAATCCACTGTTGTAAGAAAACTACTAAAGTTACTTGGTTTAAATTCACTATATAAAACCACACATTTACACACACACACACACACACACACACACACACACAGACACATATATAAATACAGTGAATAATTCTTTAATATTGATGATAAAGTAGTAGGCAGATTATTTCACTCACAACTAGAACGTTTTTGTGTATATTAAAGAATTATTTCCTTAAAGCAAGCTTTCTTATCTTACTGAAAAGCTTCCTGTTAGTTTTGTCTCATGTGTTCATCTAATGTGATTCTCAGGCTCAGAGTCTTTGGAGCCTCACAGTAAGAACAATAATGACAGAAAGTGAAGCAGAAATAAACAGCATATTAACAGGAACTCATATTCTTAAACAGTTTTATCCTATAAAAACACAATCTTTAATCTAGATTATTACTAGTTAGAAACTGTGTACAGTGGGCCTACAGTGGCACAAAACTAGTGCAAGTAAAATTAAAATGGATTCACAAATAGATCAACACAAATACATGTAGCTTCATGTTTTGGTTTGTTTTTCCTTTGACTGGCTGCTAATAACAGGACAAACAGGCTGGCTTTGACAAAATGGCCGCTCTGCTTCCTGCTCCATCTTAAACTCTGGTTACATTTGTACAGGCAAATATATTGAATTTGGTTTGAATAATATATTTTAAAGAAATGCAACAATGTTTTTAAAGGGTTTTTATTTTCAAGAATCAAAATTTCTCAGCTCACATTTTACAACATTTAAAAACATTTATTAATACAACAGACAATGTTTTAGTGCCATCATGAGGAACAGTCTGCTTTTAACACATCAGGAATGTTCTTTGAATGATTCTAAGGCTAAATTAAAGACATTTATGTTCACTCTGTTTTATATATGCATTAATTTTATATTATATTTTTATTGAGTTTCTTTGTGTTTTAACTGTTTGATCTGTATTGTTTTTAACTCTTTATTGTTTAGCACATTGAATAATCTTATCTGTTAAATAATAATAACTTATACTATAAAGTTTCACTTTTTACATATTTAATGTGACAACAGCAGTTTATAGTGTTTAGGACAAATGAACAACTAGAAGATAAACTGAACTGTAGTAGTTCTGAGGAAAATCATGTTTCACATTTTCTATTAAATTTGGCATCAACATCCCAATAAAGACTTGTGATTTGTCAGAGTAATACTCTGACTTAACCACTAGATGTCTCCCTCCAGTTTTACTTTGAGTTGCACAGCAAAACTCCACCAGACAAAATGAAAATATCAGAATATCAGATTCTGTTAGAAATAATATATATTATTTACAAAAGTCAACAAATGAACAAAACATGCCTTTTACTATAAATATGGCTTTTTAATAATGACTTAGTTCTAACAAACACCTTTTAATTCAGGCCCCCAAATCTTCACTTAGTAGAATGTATTTGGTTTGTTTTATTTTGTAAGTTGTTAAAAAAAAATCCTGCATTGATAAGTTTTTACAGTTTCTATTTGAATTATGCAGATATTGAAAATGAATTTCAGTTTCATTTTCCTTTTTCTGGGCAGAGAATCAAAGTGTGAAATAGAGGAACAGCTTCAATCTCTCCAGAAAGGTTTGAGTTGCAACCCAGGGAGCCGCCATGTTGGATTTAGATGTTGGCTAATTGAAAATCCTGTTTTTTAAAATAAGAGCCATTTGATTTCTGAGATGTTAGTAGGAAGTATAAAACATAAAGAGAACCCTTTTATTCACAGTCTTTAACTTTGCAGCAGCCATTTATTCCTACATTAACAGCCATTTTAAACCAGGCTCAGTTCAAGCTGATGTATTTAAAAAAGGCTCATCGGTTTGAAAGTATAAATGTCAAATGGACTAATCTCAACAGAACACTGGCCCAAATTAAGTGACTCTGGGAGCCTGAAGAGTTTGATTTATTTCACCATAAATCAACGTTTCTCAGCCTTGGACTTTGGACTCATTGTCCTGCATTTTCTCCCTGCTTCCATGTACCTGACTGAAATGAACAGGTGATTCATTTACCAGGTCCAGGCTATAGAAGCTCAGCTCTAAGCCTCCACTGAGTCCAGAAATATGAGACATTTCTTTCTGTTCTGATCTTATAGTTTGTGTTTGTATGGTTTGTGTTTCCTCCATGGTGACTCATCACCAATCATGTGGCAAAGCTAATTATGAACACAGTCTTTACGCTGACCAGACCATAATACATATTCATCAACAAAACTTCTCTACCTCCTCAAGCTGAGTGTCTGGAATGAAAAAGTCACTACAGCTGGTTTACAAGATCAAGTTAGTATTGTTATTATCTGTTGTGTCTATGGGTCTATTTTCAAAGTAATTGATGAATTTATAATTTTCTTTAATTTTCTATGTTATGAGAACATATTTAATAACAATCTTACATAATGTAACTACAAGGATGCTTATAAAAAAATAGTATCAAAATGTTCCTTTTTGACATTCACTGTATGATGATGAACATAGAAATATTCAGGTGATTTGTTCCTATGTGAATGTGGAAAAACTAATGAATTCACTGCTGATTCATAAATTGAAAAAGTAGAAATCAAGTCATAATAAAATATATAAATATTTGGTTATTTATGTAACAAGAGTGTGAGCAATAAAAATAAGATTCACTGATAGAAATTAAATTAAAAACATTTTGTTGGCACAAGCTGGGGATCAAGTCTGTCAACTTTTTCATGTATTAAAAATACTTTTCAATAAAACTCAATCATCAAAATCTGAGTAAGACACTAAACTACAGAAACAGTTATGGACATAAAATGTTTTTTTAAATTACATGATTCTTCATCCTTTTTTTAATCTAAAAAAAGATAATTAAATCTTTGATCTAATATGAAGGATTTGCTTTTGGGTTTAAGTCAGACAGTTTTTCTATTATTCACAGTTCTACACATGCAACAGTTTTCATACCAACAAGAGCTTGAAGAGATTTCAGATCAGGATGATTCACACATTTTAGTTTGGTTGTTCCTGGTTCTGTAAAGGTCTTTGTTCATCTCCATCTCCTTGGTTACCATTTCCTCTGCGATCTATGAAACACAAAACAATGTTTTCAATAACATCATCTTCTTCTGATTGTTTGATATCCCAAAGTTACATTATTATTAAGATGGCTTGAATAAAAACTGAATTCTGTCATTTTTAGTTTTTCAAAAGAAAATGATCATCAATCAGCAAAAAATAAATTAAATTAAAGCAGTAAAGTTTTGACTGTTTCTGAAATTATTTGTCTTTTATTTATTTCCAGATTCTTGTTGACAAAAATAAGACAATAAAGAAAATAAAGCATATTAAACTAAAAATGTACACATAGTCATATTAAATTGAATATGTAATGTACATTAACACACAATATAAATGAGTGACAATATTTAATTCTCCTTAACAGTTTTTGTCTGGTAAAAATGTTTCATCAACCTGGGCAGGCAGAAAGGCTACAATAAACAACAAAGACCTAAAACAGAAAAAAGTTACTCATAATAATTTGGTTTCTTGTTTTTTTTTCTTTTCAGACAAACACCAACAGATATTGATAAATATGTGAAAACTGCATAACTTTTCTTATACATGTTTATCCAGACAGCTCCATGTTTCTGAGTTTTACTTCTCTTCAGCTTCAGATCAGTTTTTGCAAACTATTAAAAACTATATTTTCTATCAATTGGAAATATGCATTTATGGAGAGAATCATTAATTCACCAAAATCCTGCAAGAATTACAAAGACAATGACTGACTTACTTTGTTTACCTCTGTGGCGATGTACAACATAGTTTGTGATGAAGGTGAAGATGATGATGAGTGCTCCAACAACAAGACCAACAACAGGAACAACCCAACCAACAATAACTCCAGCAGGTCCTGTGACAAAAAGAAAAACAGGTTTTTAAAATTCCTTTTTTGAATATTTTGAAATCAATTTTGCATATTTTTGTTTTATTAATGAGATCAAAGTTGTGAACCAACAGTCACCTCATCATTCAGGGGTCAACATTTACTGCACCACACACACACACACAGATGAACCCAGAACCTTTTTATTTTTACTGTCTGACTCTAAATTGCATGAAACCTTTTTTTAGTTTAGTTAGAAGGAACAAAAGCTAAACTTTTGTTAAATGCCAGTTTATTACTTTTCTTAAATTTAGAAGCTTTCATATCAATGTTCCTAGATGATGTCATAACTGTGTATAATCTTAAAGATTAATTCACATCCTCTTATTTCAAAGTAGGTCCAGTTGTGGATGTAAAACAAAAGTTAAAGAAACATTTTCTTCAAAGGCAGGAAGATTAAATCAGGATGGAGGAAAAACTGGATTTCCACTAGTTTGGTTCTTTCTTTGGTTCCTTTGTTCCAGATTTCTGAAGATGGCATGTTGATTTATTAAAATAATATTAATCAAATATTCACACCATAGAAATGCCATCATGTGTTCAGGAAGGAGAATAGTTTTAGTCATTCTTTGTTATTTACTCCAACAATTGTTCAAGGAAATGTGATTAACCTGATAATTAAATTATATATTTAGAGGTCAAATCAACCAGTTTATTGAGAAACAAAACATTTTATCATTTTACTAATTTATCCACATTTATCCACAGGTAAAATATAAATTTATTCAAGACAGTTATTGGCTCCCTTATTGTCTGAGTAAGTAAAGATACAAACATTGATGGACTGAAGTTATTTAAAGTATTTCCAGTCATGCTGACCTGTTAAAGCTCTCCACACTGCAGACACATTCACCCATTCACTCTCACTAACACACACACACACACACACACACGCACCCACACACACACACACACACACTAAGACACATGCGCCTTCATACACCTATATGCAGATCAATAGGTATTTAGGAGTTAGCTGTCTTGCCCAAGGGCACATCAACATGTAACCAGGGGAAACAGGAAGACAACAACTGTATCCACTGAGTCACAGTCGCTGTGCCAGTAACATCTGATTATCAGTTGTTAAGATATTTACCTTCATAATGACCGTCGGGGTTTTCATTTTCTTTTCCATCAACTGTTGAGGAATCACATTAAGTGTTAAAGATATCAACATTTTATCTATTTTATCTTAAATGATTCAGAATCAATAAAGCTCACCAACAATCAGAGTAACATTTATCTTTTCAGAGAGATCAGGCAGACGCTGAACAAAGCAGGTGTAAATCCCTGCATCGTTCTTAGTTACTTTGGACAACTTGAGGGAAACGTTACCATGTTCAAGCATTGCATGGTTGAGATAAGTTCGATCTTTGTATCTGTTGTCTTGAGATTCTCGGTCATCAGCTTCATTACGAAACAAGTGAACAGTTTTACTGGAGTTGAAAATCCACTCGACTACAGCGCCTCTCATGTCAACTGCGGGCTTCACAAAACATGGTAGAACAACGTTGGATCCCACTTGTGCCTTTATTGGCTCTTCAGGACCAACAAGATGATATTTTCCTGGAAAAATAAACAATGCTTTTAAAATGACTGAACTCATGATGATGTTCAGTTTGTTGCTCAACTATTATCCTTTAAATGCTTTCAGTTATGAAAACTGTTGGGACAACACAGTATTATTGAGTTCTTTCAAAATAAAAGCTCACATTTTTTGTGTTTTGTTTTTGTTTGTTCACAAATTGATGTCTATTCATTTTTTTTCAATCTCTTGAAAAGAAAACAAGAAAATACTCATTTAATTAAAATAAATATCAACATTTTACCAGAAGAGAAAGTAGCAGCTATCCCATAACAGCTGGTGTTAAACCTGTTATAAAGGACAGGTATTTCCATAATTGCTAAAACCTGGAAAGCAGAGGCCTTATCTGATTTATTGATCAGAGTTTCTCCAAACCTTCAGTTTTAGTGAAGAGATCAGTTCCAGCAAACTGATCCATGGAAAGATCAGAGACAAATGAATCACACAGTCATTGTGAGGAGCAAAGATCAGCCTTTATGGTCTAATTTAACAAGACGAGTCACTGATCAATTTGCTGATGACAGTTATATTTTGATATAATAGAAACAGATTTCTAATTCAAGAACTTGAACCTCAATCAATAAAAACAAAAATCTAAAGAGGGTCATTAACAAGTTTACATCAGTAAAGGTGTGAAGCTGTGGACAGAGAAAGAGCAGAGCTGTATGGGAGACTGAGGTAAGTTAAGTCACCACTTCCTGCTGGGAAACTAAAAAACGTCTTTGATCATCAAATAGTTAGCAGGAAGGCATCATTTAACAAAGTCTGTGCAGGTAAGAACTTCATGGATAAACTTCTTAAAAATGTGTTTCACTCCTCAAAGTGAATTCAATTCTTCATAAGTTTCATGAGGATTGTCCTTGGACTATAATAGATATTGTTATATTTGTTTTATATATTATATTTATGACGTTTATGACCTCATCAACATCTTTTGATAAAAGATAAAAGTGGAGCGTTTTGGCTTTGAGCATAAATAAATTCAAAATGGTAGCTTTGGAATAAGTTCAGCCATTTCTATTGTACCTATTGTATTTTATCAGTAGCCTACAAATCATAAATATTAATTCAATATTCTACATTTACAGTCATATTCAATAAATTGGAATATCTTTCACAATGAGTCTCGTTTGTCAGATTAAAGCTTCCTGTTGAAAATAACATCTAAGAAGATACTAAACATACAATTAAAAATAGTTTTCATTAACTATAAATAATTAAAAGAAACAAAGGCTTTCAAACATCCATCAGTGTGTAATTAATGTATATAATGTGTTTCACTTAGTGACATTGTGTATATGTGTGATACAAGTTGGGGGGAAAATGAAGTTAGAGAAGTGAAGTCTGTTGAAGCAGAAGCAAAGGATGAAAAGATAGAAAGACACAAAGAGGTAAAATGACAAAAGAGAAAATGTATTTTAAAGACAGACTATGAATGTTTGTTCAAGGCTAAAATGGTTTTCTCAGATACCAGGAAGTCTCAACTTGTCAAGTATATCACAGGAAACTGACTTTGGAAAATGGATTCAGTTCTAGAACAGTGATTGCAATAAGAACAGAAAATATTATCCAATTAAATGAATTGTGTATAACAACTAGAATGTGCTTGAAAAAAGTGGGTTTTATTTAGAGAACGAGGAGCTGAGCGAGAAGTGGGTCGATTTGTGGGGAGGATGGAGTAGGTTTGTTTTTTTAGGTTTACAGCACAACATAATCCATACTCAGGATAAATGGAGACATGAGACATTTTTGGACAGGCTGTATTATCGAAGCAGTTATCTTTACACTCTTTCTAAATGTTTGAGGAGGTACAACATCCTGAAATTCAGATATACACGTTTGCGACCAGACTAAGGTTGTCTTTATAGCGGCTCATCAAATGGCTGCTGCAGATTTGCGATACCATCTTTGATATTAACTATTTATTTTTGGACACGAAACATCTATGAAAATATGGAGAGCGAGAGCCGGAACTAAACTACTGAACCAAACTTCCTGGATATCAAACTAATTCTGGGTTTGATATGTACCTGCTTATTTTAAATATACGGAAGTTCAGTAACTTTTAGTGTTGTTTTGAGATATAATAACCGCTATGCTGTGTACACTACTGGGAGAAAATGACGAGAGTTTTCTTTTCCTTAAGAAAAACTGAACGTATCTTGATCTGCGATGGGCAGTAAACTGATCAGCCAGAAGAGAACCGGAAAACATCTCATGATGTGTTCCTGTCTGATGAAGAGCATATTTCTGATTTTCTTTTAAGTATTTTAATGAAGATTTGATAAGTAGTCGAAATCTTCGAGATATCGTCGAGTCAAAACCAAAAGATACTTCCTCGTTCATTCGTGAGGGCGGGGTGTGCGAGGTCATAGTCCCGGAAACATTATATATATTTCCGGGACTATATATATATATATGATAATGTCGTAATGAGATATTGTAAGTTTAACAGTTCCATCAAACCTTTATGTAAAGTAGCAATAAAATATGCTTAACTAACTTTACTGACTTCACAGGATGTGAGCAATCACAATGTATTTCATGCCTCAGTTTCAGCCACAGACAAAATATGCATCTAACTTTGCAACTCAGCTTGTTTCCTGTTTTCTTAGAAGTTCAAGCTCAGTGTTTATGTGTTTTTTAGTAGCTCATAAAGAACAGAATAGAGTGAAGTTTTACTAAGTTTGTAGACATTTGTGAAAACCTTTGTCAGCATATCTGATATGGACACATTCAGAAAAAGAACAAGAATTGTCTTTGATAATGATTATAATAATTTTTCCTGTTATGTTCTATGTGCCACTGACTTCCTGAACAAGGTAGAGGTGAGACAGAAAATACTTTCTGATTTAGCGGAAGAGAACATCATAACACGATGGCTTTCTTCTCACTCTGCCTCATGTTCTGTAAGTAGCATCACTTTAGTATTTATTTATTACAACATTTAGCCTCCAACTGTCTGTTAGCATTCCTTAGTAACATGTTTAGCTGTTTCCTTTATAGAATAATCCAGTTTGTTTGTAATCTTCTTGCTCTTAGATGTAGTTTGAAACTGTTTCATAAATAAAATGACACATTTAGTTACACACACAGTTTAGGGCGTCATAATGGGCTGTTTCATCTACATCCTCTTAACTTGAGTTAAAAATATTTTAAGGCTGGCCAAGCCACTTGAGTTGGGTTAAAGGAATCCAAGATTATTTAAAAAACTAAACAACCTACAGTATTATTATGGAATTGTTTTTCCGTCGTGTGCAGGTGTTTGTGTCCAGGCAGACGACTGGACACAAACCTTTACAGAAAACCTACAATTTACTGCTTTATTCATGGTAGCACGATTAGTCAGTGCTGACTATGAGTTTGTGATTTCCTTCATCACTTAAATTTTAAACTCTGATAGATCTTTTTTTCTGTAACACTTGCTAGTGTGAAACATGTCAGTAAAAGTTCCTCATCTGTAAATTTATTTCTGAAGAATATCTGACAGGGACTAAACAGGCCTATGTCAGGTTGCTCATATGAATCTTTCAGCTTTCCCTACAGTTGACATTTTTTTACATTGCACAACCCGCTGCAAGAGTTGCTCCAACATGGGAAATTGTTTTTATTTTTTTATTTTCTTACCTTTAAAATTATCCACTACTTTTGTCTCTGTGTGTTTCTTGGCTCTAATGATTCTTTCCCTCCACCCATTAACTTACACACTTTAGTGTGTTCACTAACACAATATAATACACCTGTAGTTGTTGAATTTTCTATTACTAAATCTTTTAAATGATCAATGTGAACCATCAGTCTGTATTAAAATAGTTAATATAATTCATATTATTCATTTAGATTTGATGTTTTGATGTGTGCCCTTGGATTTCTATTGATTTATTGAATGTGTAAATATTTATCAAACTGAATGGCCATTCCGTTTTATATAGTTTTTTTCTTTTGGTGTTTGTTGCACAAATCCAAATATATGCTTCCTATCAACCAACAATTCAATCAGTGAATTTGTGTTTTTTCTTAAATACTCCGTCTCACAGAGACTTACTTACATCTTCTGACAACCAGCCCAACTTATAATAACATTGACTAAGTTTGCTATTGGTACATGTAACTTGCACAAAATAATCAGAACGTATTTTATTTTGGCGGGTCAAGCAGCACACTTTAAGTTCCGGGTCGGGGGTGGACTCGGGTCCTCTTCATGACGGTTGCTGCTGTCGCTGTGGCTGGCTGCGTGTAAATCGCTGCAAGAACATTGTTAAATGGACTCAGATTAACACAGCCGAAGCCCCACATTGGTTGTTATGACTAGTGATCGATAAATGAGGCGTCATGTATCGTTTCGATCCAAAGCAAAACTATTGATACTGCGTCATTACTGCGTCACTGAATACTGACACCTGCTGGACATTAAAAATCCCTACAGGCAACGTAGTTCACAGACTCATTTGATGGCCTAGTCTATACAATAAGATTTAAGTCATTTTATTTTATTGTTTATTATGTATTGTATTATTTCATATCTTCAGTTAAAATCAAAATATATTTGATATTCTTTGATACAGTCAATAAATAATGTGAACATGAACCAAGTGATGAAAGTGAAAGTGAAAGTGTTTGGAATGAGGATGATTGTGGACTGTTTTTTTTTTTCTTTGTTTTTTTTTTCCATAAATTTTAATTAAAAAAAAATAGTTTTTCTAATATTTTGAAATTTAGTCTGTTCCGTGTTTTTGACACAACTTCTGCTGTAGAAAAAAATGAAGTAAACAATACATTTATATAAAATAATTTATAAAAAGCAACTGAGTAATTTGTAGAATGGCTGCATACCTGAGTTTATCCAGGTGTATCTGCGACTTCATTCTGATGCCCTATAATGACTCAGCATTAAGGAGGTGAATTTATTTAAATAAAACTGATTTCATTGACACTGTATACTGTTCATATAAATTTATATTTTTTCTTTTATATTTTGTACGCTGATCTTTATGGATGTGTTTGTTTTGCTGGAAATGTCTTTTTTGTATTTATTTATAGCGGGATTGTGTTTATTTTCCTTTTATCTGTCTAAAGATTTGTATTTATGGAGGATAATTTAAGAATAAAATTGTGAAATGTATAATTTCAAAGGAGAAACATGCAACACTTAACCTGCAGAACATAATATGAAAGTAAACTAAGAGTCAATTTCAGCTGAATTTGGATTCAGATCCAGTAGAAACTGAAAAGAACCGGATGAAACAACAACGAAGTGATAATCAATACCTTATTTTCTGACGTAAGATTAAAATGGTCCCAAACTATGAATCTTTCGTTTACCTTCAGGCTCCATAGTTGACGCTGTAACGTAAAAGATCAAGAATTATTTTGGCAAATGCATCCAAGTGCATCCCGCTGACAGATTCGCTTCCATATAAACACAGTTTGGTGCATCAGTGTCATTTAGAAACAGGTCCTGTATCGGTCACGTGACTTGCTGAAAACAATACGACACGGGGTTTGGTCTAAGGCAGTGGTGCCCAAAGTCGGTCCTCGAGGGCCGGCATCCTGCATGTTTTAGTTCTCTCCCTGGTTTGACGCACCTGGATCCAATGATGGCTCGTTAGAAGGCCTAAGAAGAACATTGACATGCTGAAAAGGTTGTTACTACCAGCACGGAGAGAACTAAAACATGCAGGATGCCGGCCCTCCAGGACCGACTTTGGGCATCACTGGTCTAAGGGCTTGACGCTTGACGCATGCGCCGAGAATTGCATGCCCTGTCGCGGGAGCGCGCATCGCTCTAAACTCTCGCATATTGATGAGAAAACGGACTGAAATCTGACCGAAGAGGAAACTTTTGAAGATATTCGTATCATTATCACGTTTCTTAATCATGTAAGCCATAAAACGGTGGGTTTTATTTCGCAGATTAATTGAAATAAATACGGTTTTATAGCTTTATTGAAACATATGAGTCGAACGTTTTTCAGTCAGTGTCTGATGAAAATGTTCTCCGCAGATGGTTTGAAATTCCCCGATTTTTCTTTTAACACCATAATGGCTTAAAGCATTACAAAACAGAAGCCCGTTATATAGAACATTTTATATCATCCTTTACTGTCTAGTCTATTAATGTAGGAGGATGCATTTTAATTTCTGAGCCTGACAATATTTGTATCCCCTGTCTATTGTCCTGTTGATATGAAACTTACAGAAGTAGCTCAGAGAACAAGTGTCATTACGTAGAAAAGGTAAAATCCCTCTTAACACTTTATTTCTCCATTTTAGCAGGGGATGCATTTTTTGGCAAAGACTATTATTACTGATAACAGCCTGCTGGCAGGCAGAGCAGGGACCAACTGAGGCCATTCAATGGGGCTGATAACCACTGATAATCGCCATTCTATGGGATGATAACATCCGGTGACACAAGAAGAAATCAGATTTATCATATAATGATTTCTTCACTGCTCAGTATATTCATGTTCTCTTTTTAACCACATTTCTGGTATTTTCAGAAACCAAGATCTGACCTACAGGAGTAACATTTTGGCAACATGTCTGTGGCTTTTTCCAAGTAATGGTGGTGCTTTTCTGTTCCAGGTAAAGTAGATCCTGGTCACCAAGAGGAGGATTTTAAAAAAGTCTCAACAGTAAAAAGTGGCCATAGGATCTATGGTGAGCATATCAGAGCCTTTCCAAGGGAGGAGAAAATAAGATAATTAAAGTTTTCCACAGAATTCTATATTAATAACAGATTTTTCACACTGAAATTATGGTATAAGAAATAAACATAGAAATAATTAACTATAGAAAATCACATTTGATATGCATTTTATACCTTTTGCTTTCTTCCAGTTGTCACAATCGTCATCTTCATCATCTTCAGTGTTATCTCTGGAATTTACTTATGGAAATGTAAGCAAACATATTTATTTTCTATAAAACATTAAATTTCAACAAACATCAAATACAAATCAGTTTGTTTGTCATGTTATATTTTAATGGTATCTGTTACTAATGTGTGTTTTCAGTCCTGATGTTTGATGGTTGAACAATAACTCTTGTTATTTTGATTGTAAAAAAGCAGCATCATCTACATTTAGCTGTATATTTATGCGAAATCTTGTGTTGATAACAGTTTTTGTTGTTACCTTGTGTTGTCTAGGTACGGTAAGGAATGAGACGGCAGGACAAAGACAAGAACATGAAAGCAAAGCACTACCTGGACCCGGTTCTGATGCTGAACCCAGAGGTTCTCCTCTGAGGCATCAAAGCTCTGGTAACAGCACCACATCACCAACATGAGGCTGCTTGCAAAAATTCAACAAATAATCATTTTAAAATGTATTATTTGCCGTTGTTTATAATGTGCTGATGTAAATCTGTGAATTTAACTTCTTTTCATAAAAATATTTCCCACTATTAATTGTTTGCAAATGAATCAAATCCACTGTTGTAAGAAAACTACTAAAGTTACTTGGTTTAAATTCACTATATAAAACCACACATTTACACACACACACACTGGAAACTTTTTTAATGGAAAAAACACACCTTGCTGAAAGTAGAAAAAAAAGTAGATTAATCTGTAAATAAATGGTAAAAAGTATCATCAGTTCCATCAAAGATGAAATAAGGCTAAAAAAGAAATTTTCTATTACAGGCCGTATTTCATTTTGTACAGAGTCTGTCGAAAACATGATGGGGTTAATTAAAGTCAGTTGTGATTCTGTTCAGGTGTTGCTAATGGAAAGGGGAAAATGGTTTTCTTCTGTGCTTGGTTTTGAGTCATGTCTGATTTATTTGGCTCTAAATGAAAATGGCAAGACAATGGACATTGTGAAGGGAATAAATCACTTTATGATTACAAGTCCAGATGAAGATCAGAATAATAAATCTTTATTGAGTGAATCTTCATTCGGTTCATAAAACCGAAGTCCATCAGGATCAACAGTAACCAGTAGTCTAAAGATATTTTCAGATATTTGCACTGGGAAGTGGAGCAAAAATACTTGGTAAAATATTGTGTTTTTGTAGTGTACTGGCTGGGACTTGTCTCTTCTTCTTTTATTTTTTATTTTTTTACATTAAGTATGTTTTCTTAATTTTGGTGAGTTGTTGACCAAATGTCTTTTTTTTCTGAACCAACTTAAAAGTCAAATTCCTTCTTTGTTACCTGAAAATGTAAAATTCTCACCAAACTTCATGCAGTGGTTACATGTCTGTTTGCATCATAAACACATGAAATCCATACAAGACATTGTTTTAAAATGTTCTAATATGTTCTGCTCAGTATCATTTTGGAAGAGAAACCTGCTTAACCCTGCACAGACTTAACAGAGGAAACTGGAAATAAAGTAAAATATTTGATCTGGGTTGAGAGGACCAAATGTGTTCATCTAATGTGATTCTCAGG
Source organism: Xiphophorus hellerii (assembly GCF_003331165.1). Taxonomy (NCBI): domain Eukaryota; kingdom Metazoa; phylum Chordata; class Actinopteri; order Cyprinodontiformes; family Poeciliidae; genus Xiphophorus; species Xiphophorus hellerii. The sequence goes on from NC_045685.1 coordinate 25,981,061, forward strand.
CTCAGAGTCTTTGGAGCCTCACAGTAAGAACAATAATGACAGAAAGTGAAGCAGAAATAAATAGCATATTAACAGGAACTCATATTCTTAAACAGTTTTATCCTATAAAAACACAATCTTTAATCTAGATTATTACTAGTTAGAAACTGTGTACAGTGGGCCTACAGTGGCACAAAACTAGTGCAAGTAAAATTAAAATGGATTCACAAATAGATCAACACAAATACATGTAGCTTCAGTGTTTTGGTTTGTTTTTCCTTTGACTGGCTGCTAATAACAGGACAAACAGGCTGGCTTTGACAAAATGGCCGCTCTGCTTCCTGCTCCATCTTAAACTCTGTGGTTACATTTGTACAGGCAAATATATTGAATTTGGTTTGAATAATATATTTTAAAGAAATGCAACAATGTTTTTAAAGGGTTTTTATTTTCAAGAATCAAAATTTCTCATCTTATATTTTACAACATGTAAACACATTTATTAATACAACAGACAATGTTTTAGTGTTTTAGAAAAAACTAAAAACAAAAACAAGGAAAAATACAAATTATTTTTCTAATGTATACTTTTTTGTTTTAGATGAACATGTTAACTAGCAATGTGACGAAGCTGCCAGTCACTTTTCCCAAGCACATGCTTACACTCTGTTTCATACCACTATACAAACTTATTAATACTTAAACTAATTCTCTATTTGTTTTCCTGGAAGATGATTATTTACTAGTTTAGCACTTTAGTTAGTTAGTCAAACAAACGTAGAAAAAAGGAGCAGATTACATAAAGTGACTTTAAATTTAAATGTCCCAGACCAAACACATCCTTGTTGTACCTAAAAATCTCACTAATCATCTTGGCACATTGCCGTTGCAGGGCGGCGCGGGAAGCGGTACAGATGAATAAAAAAATAAAAATAAAAATAAAACACCGTTACACTAAAGTGTTTCACTGTAAAGATGGTTTGTAGTGTGTTTTGTTGCAACTTGAAGTGTGAAATAATCTTAAGTGGAGTTTGAAAACAAGATATGTGTTTAGGTTTATGTCTGGTTGAACGATGTTTGTGCCGAGTTAAATTTTGTATTTTTTTTGGGAGGGATTTTATTGTAATCCATAGGGGGTTCCAGAAGAAAATCTTTGGGAACCACTGCTGTAAATAATGACACTTTTAATGCAAAGTTGCTCTAAAAGTTGCATTAAATGTCTATTAAAATGACAACTTTGCATTAAAGTGTCATTATTTACAAAATAATACAAAGATGGAACTTTTAAAGCAACTTTTAGAGCAAGTTTATATTAAATGAGTCATTATTTACTGAATGACACTTCAAGACAACAGTCATAGACGTTCATGAAGACTCCTTCAGGTTCATGACAGGGTCATGTCAGTCTTCCCCATCCGTCAAATAAAGTTTTACAGATTTTTCTTCGCATTAAAGCCATTTTATTAGTCTGAGGATAAAGCAAATAAAATAATCCTGATGCTTAATATGATGAGAGGAATTTCACTGTTCTTTTCTACAGTCCCAAAAGAAATAAATGAATTTGACAATCTTTCATCTTTTCCTTTTTTAGTTCTCAGGCTAGAAACACTGTCAAAAGTCACATCAGATGAGTTTCAGACGGGAAACTCATCTGATGTGAGTTTCCCGTCGGTTTAGTAGATTTCGGTTTAGCTGGAGCAGGAGATCACTGAGCTGAAGAGGAAAGACGCAGAGCTGGAGCAGCTCTCACACACAGAGGATCACAACCAGTTTCTCCTCAACTACCCCTCACTGCCAGCACTCAGTGAGTCTACACACTCATCCAGCATTATTGTCCGTCCTCTGAGACACTTTGAGGACGTGGCAGCAGCTGTGTCAGAGCTCAGAGACAAAACACAGGACGTCCTGAGAGACAAACGGAGAAAAACTTCAGTAAGATTCATTGAAGTTGGTGAATCAGAACCAGAACCAAAGACCAGAGATGGATTCTTAAAACTTTTAAAAATTATCACTCTGGATCCAAACACCCTAAACAGATTTCTAATTTTATCTGAGGGGAATAGAAAGGTAACATTTGCGAACCATAAACAGTCTTATCCTGATCATCCAGACAGATTTGATGGTTTTTGTTATCAGGTTCTGAGTACAGAGAGTCTGACTGGATGTTGTTACTGGGAGGTGGAGTGGAGAGGAGGAGGATCTGTAGCCGTTTCATACAAGAACATCAGCAGAACAGAAAGACTAGGATCCAATGACAAATCCTGGTCATTATATTGTGACACAAACAGTTACACATTTTATCACAACAACATTAAAACTCCACTAGAACGTCCAGTTTCCTCCAGAATAGGAGTGTACCTGGATCATATAAAAGGTATTCTGTGTTTCTACAGCGTCTCTAAAACTATGACTCTGATCCACAGAGTCCAGACCAGATTCACTCAGCCTCTACATGCTGGGATTAGACTTTACTTCTCATTTTCCTGTCCTGACGGATCCTCTGCTGAGTTCATTAACCCAGAATAATCAGCAGTGATTTGAAGTCCAGTTGGTTAAAATGTGTATTTTAGTTTCCATTATTGTTTTGGAGAGATCATTGTTGTCATGTCTTCAGTGTCCAGAGACCAGCTGTCTTTATGGAGCTACTTTTTCACCTTGTTTGTTGTTTTGTTGGAGTTTGTTTGGGTGCTGCCCCTCCCTGTTTCTGATCAGCAATGGAGGCCGTCCCACCACTCCATCCTATGTTCAATATCCCTTACATTAGAAGACTGGTTTACAAGAAATCTAAAATAATTACTTTTCAACCACTTATAAAGCAGAATTAGTTGTTCAGAATGTGATAGCCCTACCTTTGTTGACAAATGCTGGATATTTGCATGTAAATTGTATAATAGAGCCTAAATGAAAACACAAAAGGCATTTGAAGAGCATTTATGTGCATATTCATGAACCATATCTACATGATATAATCCCTTTGAGTGCCATTTCAGGCAGAAATTGCATTTCACTGGGCAGAAAAGGGCAAACAAGACGAACCTTTGTTGTAACCGTGACCATAAAACTGTCATTGATGTAAACATAATTTGTCTTTAAGAACTAAACGACCAAGAAAGTCATTCAAAACCACTCGAATCAGTCTGAGGGTGCTGCGGCGACGCGCTTCCTCGCGGGGGCGCGCCCAATCTCAACCAACCAGTCAGCTTTGTTTTAGGCACAACACCTGGTTTGTTTGTTCTTGCAGGTACAGACAGCCTGAGTGGCAGTTCTCGCGAGGCTAGTGTCAGAAGTACAATACAATTGTAGACTCATTTCGAGAACAGCTTCAGACCGGCAGAAAGAAAACACGTGTCTACAACAACCACTAGCACTACATTGGGATGACCCTTTTCAAGAAAAACGCAATTTTAGGAGGGATCCTGGTGATTTTTTTGACTTTTCTGGAGACAGTTGGCGGTAAGTAAAGCTTTTTTAACCAACTGTCAGTGAATCGGTTTGGGCTGTTATAATTCACATTTCGACATATTTACCATTCTACACTACCTAGAATGTTGGTTACCTAAAAACTAATTATTGACCTCCTTTTTTTCTACCGTATATCAGTAGTGACGTAACACGTTTTGGAAAGGACGATCTGAAAATTATACAAGCTTTGTCGCCTGCATTACTCTTACTGGAAAGGTCGATGCACATTTCTATCGATACTTGTAAATCTAACTAAAAAGTAAACTTCAAGTGATGAGTTCAGTCGATTGCGTCTAAATCAAGGGGAGTTTAGCTTTTCCAAAATTCAACTTCCAGAAAGTTCTAGAAACTTCCAAGTACTGTTTCCTCGCTCGCAAACAGAAAGGGGCGGGGACAGACCACTGTCAGTCTCATACCTTATTTGGAAATGGGACCATTGCTTTCCGGAAGTGAAGAGGGCGCTATTTCCTATATTAATTAAATGAGATAAACAATTCTTTTATACATTATAAATAATATCTTTATATTTCCATTAATCATAGGACGAACAAAAGAAATAAGGAGACATGAACAACAACATGATCATCTATAATAAAAATACCATTTGCAATGTATACATAAGAAATTTAACTGAGCAAAAGTCAATAACAAACAAATGAATTAGGTACACAGAAGAATAACAACCAGGGTTGTTAAACAGATGCAAGCAAAAATTCACATTTTTGTTTTTACGGTGCCATGTATATTATTATTATACTTTTTGTTGATAGATTCTTATATATAGGAAAAAATAAGATGAAACTATTTAGTCTATCAACGTGGAAATTTTCCTTCGACTCTAAAACAAAAAATCATATTCATAGAGTCACATTATCAACAATTGAGAAGAGAGCAAAACACTTATCAAGTTATAGGTAAATATTATCATTTAGTTTGGTTAAGAATAATTATTGCCATCCATTTTCCATCCATCCATTTTCTGTGCACCCTTGTCCATAATGGGGTCGCGAGGTGCTGGTGCCTACCTCCAGCTACGTTCCGGGCGAGAGGCGGGGTCACCCTGGACAGGTCGCCAGTCTGTTGCAATAATTATTGCACTGTCAATAAATGACTTCTAATAGATGCTCTTAGATGCCAGAGCAGGGGTCACCAACCTTTTTGAGACTGGGAGCTACTTCACGGGTCCAGAGTAACACGAAGGGCTACTTATTGATACAGACATACATTTTCTTGGCTCAGCCTTTATAACAATAATACATTTATGTATATATGATTACATGCTGCCTGATCATATTAATGTTAGGGACTACTGACAGTAGTTATCAGTAATAATTTACCATGGCAGCTATGGTTAATTGCTATTATGTGATCAGAAGTTCTTAGTTCAGAGTTTTAAGTTTGATTCCCTTCTGGAGATTTTCTGTGTGATTCTAAATTGTCCATAAGTGTCTGAGAGTCTGGATTGGTGCGGCTGCAGCTGGACGCACTGAGATTTTCCTTTAAATAAAAGAAAGAAAAGAAAAGTTATTGTATTTTTATTATCCAACCCTCTTTACTATTAACAAAATTGTGGAGAAAAGAAAAAGTTCTTTTGTACCAAAACATCTTGTATGTAGCGCACATCAGTGTGAGTCTGTGGGGGGTAAAGGGCAGCCAAGGCCTAAATCTGATTGGTCAGTTTGCTTTTTCTGTGAGCTAAAAATAATGAATGGAGTTTGAACCTCCTGTACTTCTAAGATCCCGCCTGAGCTTTTTACAGTGCGCGGTTCTGGCGGGTCGCCTGTTTATTAGCTTTTTTTGTGGTTTCGCAAACTTAAAAGCTGACGGGTCACCAGCTGGCTGACACCAGCAGATGTCGGGAAAATGTCCGACAGATCGGAGGGTAGCACAAAACTATCACTGCACCTGGCCTGCAGGAGCACAACCACCTCGCCAACGCTCATCATGTGGCGTCGCACAAAAACAACATAAACATAAACCACTAAAGCAGCGCAGCCTTTTTTTCGTTGTTTTTTTTTTTACACAAACGATGTTAAGTAATAAAGACATGGAAGCGAAGCCGTGAGATCAAAGGAAAGAGGAGGATGTTGATTCCCAGGTTCAGGTGGTGTCAGACGTCCACAGGAGGAGAAGGTGAAGCAACAATGTTTGCTTAATTTTTACTCTTGTGGGAAACGTTTCGACTAGATTAAATGGTTTAACCCGCAGTTTTAGCGCGACGCTCAGGAAGAGCAGCAGATGTCAGCTAACAGGTGACCCATCAGCTCTCCAGTTCGGGAAACATCAAAGATGCTCATAAACCGGCGACCCGCCAGAACCGACACGGTAAAAAGCTCCAGCGACATCCAAACCGCTCTTAGAACTACGGGAGGTTCAAACTCCTGTCATTCATTTTTAGCTTACAGAAAAAGCACCAAGCCACCAAATAAACAAAAACAAACTGACCAATAAGATTTAGGCTTTGGCGTGCCCTTTGACCCCCACAGAGTCAGATGTGCGCTACGTACAAGATGTTTTGACACATAAGATCTTTTTTTTTCTCCACAATTTTGTTAATTGTAAAGAGAGTTCGATAATAAAAAATTCAGAAATTATTCTTTTCTTTTTTTACTTAAAGGAAAATCTTAAGGTGGGCAGAGCTGCTGCAGCCGTCCAGCAGCAGGCGCTGCTGCCCTCCGATAAAATCCTGCAGGCGTCTGAGCAGTTCTGAATTTTAACCATAGAAAAGAGTTTTATGCATAAAACAATTTATTTTTAGCATTTTTTGTAATTTACTTTTTTTAAAAACTCTAAATATCAAAACATTTTATTAATTCATTGTAAAAACATCTAATTAAATAATTTCTTTGGCAGTGCTCTCTAATGACAATGGCTATTGACAAGGTGCCCGCTGGCACCTTGTTGGTGACCCCTGTGCCAGAGCAACACAATAACGCCTTCATGAGCTCACAGGTTCAAACCGATAAATGAAAAAGATGGAGGCTCTCTGCTAAAATATTCCTGCCATTTTCCATGTTCCTTCAGCAAACAGTTGAGACAGAGTTGTTTTTGGTTTCACCACTATTTACCTGCTGTTATACCTGCCATTGAAAGTTTTCTTAAAAGATTGTTAGTATGCAGCTCATGTGACCAAACCAGCTGAGGAGATGAAAACTTAAAACTTGAATTTAAAATGTTGTTTTAACTTGAGTTGAGTTAAAACTCAAGATAGAATGTTAAGCTTGAACATTTTAACTCAACAACCTCAAGTTGGGTAACCCAAAATCACTGGGTCTTCTTAAAAGATAGAGTCTCTGAGAACAGTTATAGATAAAAGATAAAGATTAAAGATATAGCCAGTGTTTTCAGCAAAGTTGAGCTGACTGTCCAGGAATGACCCGAGGAATTTAAAATTTGTCACAGTTTCAACAGATTGGCCATCAAGTAAAACTGGAATCACTTTCAGGTCTTGTTTAGCTCATTTAATTAGCTCTACTTCCTTAAGAAAATGAAAAAAAAGGTGTTTTATAAGATAATTTATCTTTTATGATGTCAGTATTGCCATAATTAATAGTAAATAATAAAGACTTTGCGCTATTCTGATTTAGTAATGTATAATGTAATTTTATTAGTTGTTACCACCCCCACGCCACTAGAGGCAGTAGCAAGCCCGAAAAGATGCGACTAAGGAGCAGATTTAAAAGTACACAGAAAGCTACAGAATTTGTTAAAAACTGTGAGCTTCGCTGAAGTAAATAAAAGAGAGAAGTTCAAATACATGCTGAGAGTGAAAATCCTTCCTAAAGATGAAGATATATCACAGATTTCGAAAGAAAATAAAAACGGGAGACCGTGGATAATATAGGAAATAGCGCCCCCTTCACTACCGGAGTGCAATGGTCTCATTTCCAAATAAGGTATGAGACTGACAGTGGTCCGTCCCGCCCCTTCCTGTTTGCTGCAGCGAGGTCCTTCTTGAAACTTCTACCTGTTACCAGCCATTTTTAAATGTTGGCAGGAAGACCATATTTAGGGTTGTGTATAAATAAAATGGTATCAGTTTGGTAGAGTTTAATAGGTAATAAATTAAAGCTTTACTAAATGAGATTTGAATTTACGCATGACTGGTGGGGATTAGAAAAAGTAACAATGTGGCTTGATTAGGTTAAAAACATAATGATTACTTCAGGAAGTATTATGTTATATTTCTACGATTGATTTTAGAAAAACTGTATTTTTATTGCAGATGAAGAATAATGAATTGTCTTAAGCTTTGCTCCTGTCACATCTTACTTTGTGCAGGACATGATATTAAAAAATACACACAAAAATAAGTATTTTATTGCCTTTTAACAGTTGTCTTGTTGACATAAACTAACCTGGAAATAGGCAAAAACCATCCCCGTCAAATTATAAATAATAATTTAAAAAAAGCATTTTTAGTATCTTCAAATATGTATCCCACTATGAATAAAATCTGAGCAATTAATTTAAAACAAATAATTTGCTGTGCTCAAATTTTATTTTAGCTATTCAAGAATCTTATTTTTCTTAATGTATAAGCTTAATTACATTATTGATAAAGTTTCAGGCTAAAAAATAGTTAAATATAACTGAATAATTTTGAAATGGAAACATTTTTCAGTTCAGCTCAGCTTCATATCCCAATGGGAAACCAGTTTCCCTTTTAGGTTTAACAGAATATTGAGGAACCTTTAAGAAGCAATGACTTTCTGTTTCACTTCTAGAGGTCAACCAATATTATCTCAAGGGCAATGAATCTCATGTTCTTACGGTCAGCGTTTATGGTACAAATCTTTGAATGCTGTTACTATTGTTGGCTCAAAGACTATTGGATTATTAGGTAACTTTAAATCACTGGGATTCAGGACAGGCAAGAAATGACTTGAACATCTGGGTGTGAAATTGTCAAAACTGCAAACACAAGAGGTTGCAGAAGCGTATAAAAAGGTTCACATCGAAGTTTTAGTTTTTCTATAATCAGTCACTTCATGGAAAAGAAAATACAACAGACATATTTTGTTTTTGTCCATATATTTGTTCAGGGTGCATCAATAGCTGACGGTATAACTTATTGTTGTTTGTGAATTCTGTTTGAAGGAAACTTTCAGAAAACGCCTGAAGTGATTTGTGCATCTCAGCAAATTAAAGCTGCTCCTGGTGAAGATGTCATCTTCCAGTGTTCTGTCAGTACTGAGAGGGATTTCAGAATGTCAGTGGAGTGGACCAGACCGGATCTACGGCATGACTCAGACAAGAAGTATGTGTTGGTGTACAAATCCCAGGATGTGGACAAGAGCCTGACGATGGAGTCGTACATCGGGAGGGTGTTTCTGTTCCTTGAGGAACTACAGAATGGAAACGTATCACTAAAAATCACCAATGTGACAGTCAATGACAGCGGGAAGTATAAATGTTTTCTCCGAAGTCTGTGGAAAAGTGTAATAGTTGAACTCTTGGGTGAGTAAATGTACCTGCTGAAATTTTTATTTATTTATTTATTTTTGGATAACAAATGGTTCTGACCCAAACTTTTCTATAACAGTCTCAGATGGAAAAGACAACACTTCAAAGTCACAGAACAAAACTGGCATGGAGTCCAAAGGTAAATCATGCAACAGTTCACACTCATTGTAAAAATAGTTTTTCAATTATATATGTACAACTATTTAATCTTTTTTTTTATTTTCAGTTGAACGGCATTGGTGGCTTGTTGATGTCTTTTCTGCTGCTGATAAGGTTGCTCCTTATGCTGCTGCTGCCGTTGTTGTCGTTGTCATCGTCATCGGTGGTAATTACCTCTTTAAAAAATGTGTAAGTCAGACAGCAGTGAAACCCATTGCATTCTGTTTTCACCGTCCAGATGTTCATATTGATGATAAACCTCTGTTCCATTTGTAATGTTTTTCAGAACAAGAAGAAGAGTTTGAATAAACTGACTGGTCAGGACTCTGGTGAAGATGAGACCAATGAGACCAGTATCCCTCTTACAACAATCACAATAAACCATCATGAAACATAAACATGTAAGTCTGATCTAAATGTTTCAAGTTTTCAGTGGTTGTAGTGGCATCACGTATCTGGGCAGTAAGTTGGAAGCATAAAATAGCAAACAATGTATTTTTTATTTTTAAAATGAATCTTTCTGCATTTCTTCTATTTATCAACTGCAATCATTTTGAGTTTTAGCTGTTATTGTGGTTAAAAATCAGCATGGTTTGGAAATTATCCATGTTGGCTTTCTAGTCTGTGTTTGAACATGGTTATTTTATGTAATGTTTAAAATATTGAATTAAAATATATTGAAATAAATCCCAATTTATATATTATTCCCTGTAACTTTAGCTAAAAATAAATGAAGTGCCTGTACAGCTGAATCAATGTTACACAGCATCAAAAAAGTGGAGATAAAACAATAGGAAAAGTTGTCATCAATTAGGTTAACTGCTTAATTATTATTTTCTGTTTTTTGCTCTGATTATTAGAGTAATATGTTTTTATATGGTTGTTTTAGAGAAGAACAAGAGCAGTGGTCACATTATTCAGCAGCATCAGGCTGACAAATAAAAAAAACTGAAGTGACATTGAATTGTTGCTTTGCACTTTAATATTATAATTTGTTTTCATTGACTTTAATGAGTTTTTTTTCTCAGGGACTTTTAATTCATTTAACTTAATTGCAGAATATTATTGTGTTTAAGGTTAAAGTTCATGTAACATACAGATTAATGACAAATGGGTCAGTTGTTCTCATAACTGTTTTTGTTGACTATTGCTCTGTTTGAGTAATACCACTTGATTAAGCCTTTTCTAGCATTTTACACCAAAAAAAATAATAAAAGAATTTGTAATTATCAAAACTGCAATTTCCGGATTGTACTGGGAGTGAAAAAGCTGTATTGGGACATCTCTAATATTTAGCGTATGTTAAAATGGACGGTCTGCTCGCTGTGATTCAAGCTCAGGTTTTAATCTGTCCTCTTTCTGCTGACAGTTGTTCATGAGAAGGATGTCAGACTGTTGAACGTCTCAAGACCTCAGGATGGTTTGCGTCTGTGGAGACCTGATTTCAGAGAAGAAGAAAGAAAAAAACAAAAAAAACACTCAACACTGAACTTTCTTCATCTTGTCCCAGTATTTATTATTTTCACCTGCTGGCGTCAAACAAGATCCAGGTGAATTATGACTTGGACGACACCAAAAACCAACAGTCTCTTTCTGATGCTTCTGTGAAATGTTTACATATTTTACTGTAATTTATTTAATGTTGAAGTTTAATTTGTATTAAGGTATCTTTTTAGACTTTTTTAAACATTATTTATTTTTGTATACTTATTTTACATTCAGAGGAATTGAGGAAATTCAGTGGAGCTATTTAAAAATATCTTTGTATTCAATATTGATGTCAGGAAATTTTTTAGATATTACACTAATCTGTTGAATTATTCTGTAACAGATTTATGAAGATTCAGAGATCAGTGTTATATTTTTAAAAAATATGCATTTTTTAAAAATGTTAAAAAAATTTTTAAATAATTTTTAAAAAAATGTTAATTTTTTTTAATAATCTGACAAATGCTATTTAGAAACACCTGTTATTGTAAAAGTAACATTTTGCTTGTATATATATATATATATATATATATAAATAATCTTAGCATTTCTTAGGAAGAAGTTATAATGGATGGTTTAACATTAGATCTAGTATTTAATGTTAAACTAACATGTCTAGTAACATTACTAGACATGTTAATGTTACTAGATATATATATGTTACATGTATCTACTAACATACATATATATACATGTATGTTACTAGACTTTTTAACATTAAATAATGTATCTTAATTTTGGTGAATTGTTCAATTTATTTGACTCAACATTCAGAATTCAAAGTCAAAAATACTTATTGATTCCAACTTAAATGTTGTTGTAACTCATAACTACCTATAACTTGTTACTTTTATATAACTCATATTTGTAGCTTCATGTTTTGGTTTGTTTTTCCTTTGACTGGCTGCTAATAACAGGACAAACAGGTTTTCTTAGACAAAATGGCCGCTCTGCTTCCTGCTCCATTTTAAATTTGTTCAGGTAAAACATCTCAGGTCTGAAAACACATATTGAACTTAGCATGAATAATACAAAATACAACAATGATTTAAAGGGTTTTTATTTACAAGAGTCAAAGCTTAACATCAGTTCACATTAAACAACAAAAACATTTATTGATACACTAAACAAAAACAAAGAATTTAAAACACACAAAAACATAATTTTTCTAGTTTCTTTGGTTTAGAGGAGCATGATTACTAGTAATGTGACATTTCTGTCAGTTTGCTCAATCACCAACTCACAGTCTGTTTCTTACCTCTAGACAAACTCATTAGTACTTAAACTAATTCTTCATATTTTAAGTAAAATGAAGAAAGTGCAAATCTCCCTAAAATCCCACTAATCATCTTGACCAGCATCCACTGTCTTTGTGTTTATTATTTATTTGTTTATTATATATAAACAAATAAATAAAATCATGACTGCACTGGAAATACACCAGATGTCAGATATTTAGCTCAAACATAACAGCCAATCTCAACCTACTAGAAATCATAAAATCATTCATCAAGTTTATTTGTATAGTTGGAATAAACTTCAGCATCAAGTTCATTTCAAGCTGCTTTTCCTCATAAAAACACAAAAGTACAAAGTCATAGAAACAGTCAACAATGGAAACGTTACATTTTGTCCAGAGCCATCGCTGCACATTTCATTTTATTTTTAATGTTTCCAAAGCAGCTCTTAGCAGGAGGCTTTTAGTCTAGATCTAAAGTGTTTCGGCTGTTTTGCAGTTTTTTGGAGGTTTGTTCCAGATTTGTGGTGCATAGATACTAAATGCTTCTTCTCCATGTTTGAGTCTGGTTCTGGGGAAGCAGAGCAGAACCAGAACCAGAACCTGAGAGGTCTGGAAGGTTGAAACAACAGCTGTTTAAGCTTGATAAGTAAACATCAGTCAGTGTATTTATATGACAGGTTAGCAGCTGTTGTTGCGCAACACCCCCCCCCCCCCCCCCCCTTTCTCCTTTCTCTCACTCTCTGCTTCCTCTTCTGAGAGGGGAGATGTGCTACCAGCTCTCCTTCTAACGGGTTAATTGAGTTTCCTAAATCTGCCGGGATTTACCCTGTCCAGAACTGAAGTAAACTCTGTTTAAGCTGGTTTCGAGAAACGATTCGCCTGGTTTTCTGACGGCCTACATCCAGGTGTCCCACCCTTCTTCCCCCTGTGAATTAGCCAGACTGAGCAGCCTACAGCCAACTAGTTTCACAGAGCACACCTGTTAACGGTCGCTCGTTCTCTATTTTACAACTTGCATTTGTTATTGAACCAGGTAGGTTTTAGTGACTCGGGCGAGTCCCAAGGATGACGTTTTAAATTTGGGCTACCAGCAACCTAAAAACATTTTAAACTTTTTCCTCTCCAGAATCAAACATCACAGCTATTTTACAACCATCAAAGAACTTTAAGGTGACTCATTAACTGAATGTCCACAACATCTTTTAGATTTTCTTTATGCTAAATATTTTATTAGTAAGGCATTTTTGCAAGGGTCAGTACAGCTTAATTCAGTAGCAGAAATAATCAAATAAGTAAAATCAATCATCTAGTCTATCTTTCCCTACTGCTGATACTGAGAACTAAAAAAAGGGAACCTTTGAGAGAGACGGACGGAGTTTGACGTTTCGAACCCCAGACCTGGCCTGATGATGAAGAAGGTGTTGCAGCAGGAGGAGGAAGCTGATCAGCGAAGGCAGGAATCTCTGTAGGTCTGATGAGCTTCTTCTCCGCATGGATGCTGAGGTCACACAGGACTTGGTGCTGGCAGGAAAAAAGGCACCAGTTCTTCTTCTTTGTCTTTGTCTTCATCTTTGTCTTCGGGGTCTGAACCCAGCCGATGAGAGAAGTGCGATGTGAAGCCACAGATTGTGGGCCTGACGGGTTGGTCTCCATGAGAAGGACAGTCTTCGGCTCTGTGGCCCCGGCTCTTTTTCAGCTGCAGAGTTCTTTGTCCATCTCTTGGCTCGAAGCTGCCCGGAGGATCCAACGAACGGTTCCTCTTTTGCACTCACCTTTTATAGGGTTTCTTTGGCTAGCACTGTTGCTGGGCTTGTTTCATTGGCTGTCTGCTTAGACAGATGACCTCACATCCATCACTGTCCTTCAGACATTATGTCCTGATGTCTGTGCTAATGTCTCAGAGTTGCTCAACCTCCTATGTCCGTTGCCTGCACAACCTTTTACCTAAATAAGGCGTTGATCATCTCTGCTCTCCTGTTAGTTCCTTGCCTTTCACCTTTCACCTACTCTCTACCTCCAACATATCAGTGATGTTTAATTGCAGTTACACCTTTTTACACCATTTCAAGTTCAATGTCAAAATCACATTTATATCACATTTATTTTCTTCAGCTTCTCTGATTTATCATTCATTTATGATTTTATAACCATAACTTATTAATTATACTTATTATAATCCTAATGTGAGTTATTACAGATGTTTTTCTGAAAAGAAACCAAAAGAATAATACATGATTCTAATTATTTAATACTAAAATTACAGTTACTTGTTTTTCTTGTAAGTGTTCCCACAAATATAAGTGTAAATATTATTACAAGTAAACCAATATTAATATAAGTATTTTACTTTGAATCTTATCAAATTACTCAAAATGTTTTAGATTTCATTCTTTAAAACTTTCATGTTTTAAAATAAGTAATAGTCTCAGCTATTTTTATAAATCTGCAGGCTGGAAACTTCCTCTTTTTCCAGGAAACCTGCTTTTCCTGTTTCATGACTCTCTGACTGACTATGATTTCTTATGATTAGATAGAAAAAAGTAAAATTAAAGCAAAGTTTGCATGAGACAAAACAACACACACAACCAGATTTATTTTATTGACACCTAAGTCTACTGTTGGGCCTTGATGTCACTTGAGTTATTCATTTTAAAGATAACTTTATTTATTATTACTGTTAAACTAAAATCTCCAGCATGGGGAAGTGGGATGAGCTCGGATTTTCTTGACACAGCACTGATGTCTTTTAAAATGATCCCCCTTTAGTTTTTGATTAAAACCATTTTATTAGTCTGAGGAAAAAGCAAATAAAATAATCCTGATGCTTATTTTCATGATAGGAATTTCACTGGTCTTTTCTACATTCCCAAAAAAAAAAACAAATGAATTTGACAATCTTTCATCTTTTCTGTTTTTCGTTCTCAGGCTAGAAGCAAAATAAAAATTTATCTGATGTGATTTTCCCCTGTCAGTTTAGTAGAAAGATTGTTATGTTTGTATTTACTCTGGATGATGGATGTTGGAAAGCATCAACATCTCAGATGTTTTTTCAAGTAAATAAATAAATTCTCCCTCCCAGCATGAACCACTTTGTGTTCCTGTGTCAGATTTTCTTCTAAAAATCTGTTAGATGTCAGAATGTTACATCCAGGTAGCAGAAAACTTTACAGTTTAGGATTTATGTTTTTTTTCTTTTCTCTGTTTTCTGATAATAAAAAAGCTGCTCTCATTTACATATCTTTTTCCTTTTTTGTCACCAGGAGGTCAAAACAACAACAAAATCTTCTAAAATTACAATTTTATAGCTGCTCATCCAGACAGTTTAATTAGTTCATCTCAGGATTCAAAGACAGTTTCATTGTTTGCTGGTAAAACCTACACAGACATAAACAATATACAAATGTAAACATACACAGTATATGCCCTGCATTAATCTCTGAAAGTTTCTCCCTGAGTTGAAACTCTGCTAAAAAAAAGTGCATAGAGTTTATCCACAAACAGGTTTATACAGTTTAATAACTAAAGGTTTTCTTCTGTGCATGTTTAATGTTGATCTGCTGATCTGCAGGTTTGTGTCTTTCATATATGAAAACTGTGTTGACTTGTCTTATCTTGAGGTCTGTTTATCTGCAATTAGGTTGCAGCTCAGAAACTTCACTACTTGTTCCAAAGTTTTACTTTAGAATTTGACGACTTTGTCATAAAATGCAGGAATAAGGTCAATAATTTGGGTTTGTGGTTCAATCCTTCTCTTTTAAGAGTTAACAAGGACCGGCTTTGATAATCTCTAAACTTAAATGTTTTTAGGTGAATTTAAAAGTTTTATCATTAAATAATACAGATGTTCATATCCACCCATTTTGTCTTCATGCATTGACTCCTGCAATTCTCTGTTTTCTGGGTTACTGAGGAAAAGTTTATGGATCTGCAGATGGTTCAAAACGTGGCTGCTTGTATTTTACCAAAACCAGGAAATATGTTCACATTTCTGCTTCTGTGATCTTTTCACTGGTTGCTTTAGGTTCAAACAGACTTTAATGTTTTGCTGCTCATTTACAAAACTTAACGTTTTCTGACCTTCTGCAGCTTTATGTTCCATCTCATGTTCTCTCATCTCAAGACTCTGACCTTTTAAAAAGTCCTAAAACCGTCTGGAGAAAATGTTTTCTCCTTTTGTGCCCCATCATCATGAGGAACAGTCTGCTTTTAACACATCAGGCAGGAATGTTCTTTGAATGATTCTAAGGCTAAATTAAAGACATTTATGTTCACTCTGTTTTATATATGCATTAATTTGATATTATATTTTATTGAGTTTCTTTGTGTTTTAACTGTTTGATCTGTATTGTTTTTAACTCTTTATTGTTTAGCACTTTGAATAATGTTATCTGTTAAATAATAATAACTTGTACTATAAAGTTTGACTTTTTACATGTTTAATGTGACGACAGCAGTTTATAGTGTTTAGGGCAAATGAACAACTAGAAGATAGTAGTAGTCTGTAGTAGTTCTGAGGAAAATCATGTTTCACATTTTCTATTAAATTTGGCATCAACATCCCCAATAAAGACTTGTGATTTGTCAGAGTAATATTCTGACCTCTGTGACAGACTGGCGACCTGTCCAGGGTGACTCTGCCTCTCGCCCAAAGTGTCCGCTGGAGATAAGGCACCAGCACCTCCTGACCCCACTAGGGACAAGGATGGATGGACGGATACTCTGACTTAACCACTAGATGTCTCCCTCCAGTTTTACTTTGAGTTGCACAGCAAAACTCCACCAGACAAAATAAAAATGCTTCAGAATATCAGATTCTGTTAGAAATAATATATATTATTTACAAAAGTCAACAAAAGAATAAAACATGCCTTTTACTATAAATATGGCTTTTAAAATAATGACTTAGTTCTAACAAACACCTTTTAATTCAGGCCCCCAAATCTTTGTAGAAAGTATTTTGTTTGTTTTATTTTGTAAGTTGTTAAAAAAAATCCTGCATTGATAAGTTTTTACAGTTTCTATTTGAATTATGCAGCTATTGAAAATGAATTTCAGTTTCATTTTCCTTTTTCTGGGCAGAGAATCAAAGTGTGAAATAGAGGAACAGCTTCAATCTCTCCAGGAAGGTTTGAGTTGCAACCCAGGGAGCCGCCATGTTGGATTTAGATGTTGGCTAATTGAAAAACCTGTTTTTTAAAATAAGAGCCATTTGATTTCTGAGATGTTAGTAGGAAGTATAAAACATAAAGAGAACCATTTTATTCACAGTCTTTAACTTTGCAGCAGCCATTTATTCCTACATTAAACAGCCATTTTAAGCCAGGCTCAGTTCAAGCTGATGTATTTAAAAAAGGCTCATCGGTTTGAAAGTATAAATGTCAAATGGAATAATCTCAACAGAACACTGGCTCAAAGTTAGACAAAGATAAGTGACTCTGGGAGCCTGAAGAGTTTGATTTACTTCACCATAAATCAACGTTTCTCAGCCTTGGACTTTGGACTCATTGTCCTGCATTTTCTCCCTGCTTCCATGAACCTGACTGAAATGAACAGGTGATTCATTGACCAGGTCCAGGCTATAGAAGCTCAGCTCTAAGCCTCCACTGAGTCCAGAAATATGAGACATTTCTTTCTGTTCTGATCTTATAGTTTGTGTTTGTATGGTTTGTGTTTCCCCCATGGTGACTCATCACCAATCATGTGGCAAAGCTAATTATGAACACAGTCTTTACGCTGACCAGACCATAATACATATTCATCAACAAAACTTCTCTACCTCCTCAAGCTGAGTGTCTGGAATGAAAAAGTCACTACAGCTGGTTTACAAGATAAAGTTAGTATTGTTATTATCTGTTGTGTCTATGGGCCTATTTTCAATGTAATTGATGAATTTATAATTTTCTTTACCTTTTCTATGTTATGAGAACATATTTAATAACAATCTTACATAATGTAACTACAAGGATGCTTATAAAATAATATAGTATCAAAATGTTCTTTTTGACATTCACTGTATGATGATGAACAACGAAATATTCAGGTGATTTGTTCCTATGTGAATGTGGGTGAACTAATGAATTCACTGCTGATTCATAAATTGAAAAACTAGACAGCAAGTCATAATAAAATCAATAAATATTTGGTTATTTATGTAACAAGAGTGTGAGAATTAAAATCAGATTCACTGACAGAAATTAAATTAAAAACCTTTTGTAGGCACAAGCTGGGGATCAAGTCTGTCAACTTTTTCATGTATTAAAAATACTTTTCAATAAAACTCAGTCATCAAAAGCTGAGTAAGACTCTAAACTACAGAAACAGTTATGGACATAAAATGTTATTTTTTAACTTACATGATTCTTCATCCTTTTTTTAATCTAAAAAAAAGATAATTAAATCTTTGATCTAATATGAAGGATTTGCTTTTGGGTTTAAGTCAGACAGTTTTTCTATTATTCACAGTTCTACACATGTAACAGTTTTCATACCAACAAGAGGTTGAAGAGATTTCAGATCAGGATGATGATTCACACATTTTGGTTTGATTGTCACTGGTTCTGTAAAGGTATTTGTTCTTCTCCATCTCCTTGGTTACCATTTCCTCTGCGATCTATGAAACACAAAACAATGTTTTCAATAACATCATCTTCTTCTGATTGTTTGACATCACAAAGTTACATTATTATTAAGATGGCTTGAATAAAAACAGAATTCTGTCATTTTTAGTTTTTCAAAAGAAAATTATCATCAATCAGCAAAAAATAAATTAAAGTAAAGCAGTAAAGTTTTGACTGTTTCTGAAATTATTTGTCTTTTATTTGTTTCCAGATTCTTGTTGACAAAAATAAGATAATCTAGAAACTGAAGAATATTACAATAAAAATGTAAACATAGTCATATTAAATTGAATATATAATGTATATTCAGATGAGGCTTGTCAGATTAAAAGAACCTTTTAAATAAAACTTTCATTAAGTTAGAAGAGATGTCTTTCATTAAGCTCTAGTTTATTTTTTTAATTGGTCTGATGTAATTATAATATTAAACATGTTTTAATTGGCTTTAAGCTTCTCTGTTGAAGAAAACACAACAAAGGAGAGAAAATCTGAGTTATGTGTCTGCAATTTTTAATAGTTTTATTTATATCATTTTATGAATGAATGTTGTTGGATTTTGTTTTCTTGACTCTTGGCTGTTTTTCTTTAGTGTTGTCCAGATCCGGGGCCACAGGTTGGTCACCTCTGGTCTAAACCTGCATATCACTGTTCAGGTCAGTGGGAAAGCTGGTGAGCCATGAGGAAACCAGTCAGGTCACCAGTTCATTGCTGCTACATCAAATTATCTAGTCAGTCAGATTCAGTCACCAACCAGGAAGTTCAGTTTCCTGGTTTGATGCTCAGCTGTGATGTTCAGTGACTGCAGTCCTGCTTAGTTTATCAATGAGCAGGAAAATAAAAAAGTAAATAATTAACATCAGTTAATTATTACATAATTGTTCCATTTCCATACCTCCATCATTTCTCACTTGTCCATTTTGAGACTTGTTGTTCCAGCAAGGAAAAACTGTACACAACAGAAAGTAAACAACAGTGAATATTTAGCTTAACAATATAAATGAGTGACAATATTTAATTCTCCTTAACAGTTTTTGTCTGGTAAAAATGTTTCATCAACCTGGGCAGGCAGAAAGGCTACAATAAACAACAAAGACCTAAAAGAGAAAAAAGTTACTCATAATAGTTTGGTTTCTTGTTTTTCTTTTCTTTTCAGACAAACACCAACAGATATTGATAAATATGTGAAAACTGCATAACTTTTCTTATACATGTTTATCCAGACAGCTCCATGTTTCTGAGTTTTACTTCTCTTCAGCTTCAGATCAGATTTTGCAAATTATTAAAATCTATATTTTCTATCAATTGGAAATATGCATTTATGGAGAGAATCATTAATTCACCAAAATCCTGCAAGAATTACAAAGACAATGACTGACTTACTTTGTTTACGTTTCCACCAACATAGAACACAGATTATGATGAAGGCGAGGATGATGAGTGCTCCAACAACACCACCAGCAATAACTCCAGCAGGTACTGTGACAAAAAATAAAAACAGGTTTTCAATATTTTGAATTCAATTTTGCATATTTTTGTTTTATTAATGAGATCAAAGTTGTGAACCAACAGTCACCTCATCATTCAGGGGTCACCATTTACTGCACCACACACACACACACACGCACACACACACACACACACACACACACACACACACACACACACACACACACACACAGTTTTACACCTATATGCAGATCAGTAGGTATTTAGCAGTTATCTGCTTTGCCCAACTGCACATCAACATGTGACAATAGGAAAAGCTGGAAGACAAATATTCAACCCAAAGAGCCAAAATCGCTGCAGGTAACAAAGAAAGTCTAAAACTAAGTCAGAGTTCCAGTAACCACTGGTTATCTAGTTAAACATATTTACCTCTAGTATCAGTCGAGTTGCCTTGGGCTCCATTTTCATCTGTTGAGGAATTACATTAAGTGTTATAGACATCAATATATTTATCTGGTTTGTCTTAAATTATCTTAATTTTATATAACTCACCGAGTTTTAGAGTAACGTTCCCCTTCCTGACTTGAGGTTGCAGTTTGGGAACAAAACAAGTATAATTCCCTTCATCCTCCTTGGTTACATTGGTCAATTTGAGGGAAATGTTTCCTTTTTTAAACTCATCATGAAACATAGAGATTCTGCCCTGGTACTTTGAGTCTGAAATTGTATCATTTTTAAATTGGATGTTATGCACAAGTATTTCTGCATCCTGGAATCTCCATTCGATTGTAAGATTGTTCACGTCAAATGGAGGCTCCAGATGACATGGCAGAATAACGTCGTCTCCCATCTTTGCATGTATCGGCTCATGACCACCAACCACCACATGATCTGGAAGAATAAACAAAGATTTTAAAAAATCAACACTAATATTCCTGGTGATGTCCTGTTTGTTGTTCAGCTAACATTCATACTTATTCTCTTGTAGGATCTTTATAATTGTGAAAAAAAGCAGCTATCCCATAAATAGAGGTTTTTCAAAATAACTGTTTTTTTATTTGTTTACCAAAGTATATCTACTAATTTTTTATTTACCTTTGAAAAATTACTTATGTTTAACTCAATAAAAATAACAAAAACAGATTTCCTACTGGAGAAAAAAGTTACGACATCCTACCCCTTAACAGTATTTTTTTTTTTTTTCCTAGAAATATCACTTTATTCTTGTATTATTTTGACTTTATTCTTGTAATATTGTGACTTTGTGATAGTAATTTCTTTTTTTTTTTTACCCCGCCAGGGGGTCTTTTGTAGGCTCTAGTGTCCCCCATATGACAGTAGGCTGACAGGAAACGGGGAATGAGAGGGGGGAAGACATGTGGCAAACGCCGTCGGGTCCGGGAGTCAAACCCGCGACGGCCGCGTCGAGGACCCAAGGCCTCCAAATACAGGTCGCGCCAACCACTACGCCACCACGGCACGCCCCTACCTCTTAACAGTCTTAACCCTTTAGTTGATATGGTGTTACTGTATCTGAAAACTCACCAAACTTCGCGGATCAATCAAGCCTTCAGGAAATTTGCGTATTTTAAGATTGTCACAAAAATCACAACAGAAACATTGCAAGAGCGCCACCTACCAACTTTCAAAACACCCTGTGCATTAACTTTACTTTAGAGGCATGAAATTTGGTACACTTGTAGAACTAGAACAGAAAATCACTTTTGTGTCAATTTATCCCAGAAACAAACAGGTATGATCTCATTTGACACTTAGAAACAGTTTATAGGGTTAGGGTTAGAATGTAATTAGTGTCTAATTACATTCTGACATGTT
Organism: Xiphophorus hellerii; assembly: GCF_003331165.1. Lineage (NCBI taxonomy): Eukaryota > Metazoa > Chordata > Actinopteri > Cyprinodontiformes > Poeciliidae > Xiphophorus > Xiphophorus hellerii. The sequence goes on from NC_045685.1 coordinate 26,002,754, forward strand.
GAAATGATGTCAGATTTACCACTGAGTCGTATGGAACCTTAAATTCAAGATATTTACAACGATTTATTGACTATGTGAAACATATATGCAATGAAATATTGCCTAGTCATAAAGTAAATTCAAGATATCTCATTTTTAGTTTGTTTTTTTTACCCCTCCAGGGGGTCTTTTGTGTTCTCTAGTGTTCTCTAGTATGACAGCAGGCTGACAGGAAACGGGGAAGGAGAGGGGGGAAGACATGCGGCAAATATCGTCGGGTCTGGGAGTAGAACCCGCGACGGCCGCGTCGAGGACTCAAGGCCTCCAAATACGGGTCGCGCTAACCGCTACGCCACCACAGCACGCCCTCATTTTTAGTTTTTACTAGGCATAATTCTAACTAAACATTTCATAATTCAAGATATCTTAAATGCATTTTTAGATAGGAAATTTTGACTAGTGAAAATTAAATTATAGATATCTTAAAAGCAAACAATGACTCGGCAAAACTAAATTATTTATCTTGAATTGTAATTTTGACTAGTCAAAATTCCTTTGAAGCTATCTCCAAATTAATTAGTGATCAATTTAATTACACAGGTTTTCTATGTCTTATGCTTGAATCTGATTTTAACATTCTGACTAGTCAGGATGACATTACTGAGATCTTCTGTCTAAACATCACAGACATACAGTACAGACCAAAAGTTTGGACACAACTGTGTGTCCAAACTTTTGGTCTGTACTGTATATAGCATTTTGAAATTTCAATAAAACAATCAAAAATAGAAAAAAAGGAATGTTGAAAATGTAACATTTTCCATTCGACAATGGATTGACAGCAGCTTTTTTAGCTTTTTAGCTTTTCAAAGCTGTTTTTAAGTCCATTGTCTTTATCAGAAATTAATAAATAAGCTCATATGGGGACAATGCAAAGAAAGTGTAGTCTACGCTCCCCCCATAGCTGGAGGATTGTGTTGATCTGAGACTGTAGCTGTTAAACAGACTATAGGAGAGAATTAAATAAACTGGGTTTATTTAATGTTGTCTTACTAAATAAACCATAATAATTTCTGACTGTGTATACAGTATAACAATTCAAATATTTTTATAGTGTAAAACTATTTGAAGTTTTTCAGTACAAATATTCACTTTTGAATGTAACTGAGCTTTTTCTTATTCCACTCAGAATTTTCTTTTTTGAAACAAGAACAAACAAGAGTCACTGCACAATGAAGAAATTCCAATTGAGAAAAAAAGATATAACTGAAGTTAAATAGCCGAATATTCATAATTTATCCACAAATGATTTTTACACAACTGGGGAGATCAGTGACTAAGAAATTAATGTAATAGTTATAACAATCCAGAAAAACAACTTACTTTAGGCAGTGTAGCAGTTTTGCAAACAACACAAAACCAGGAATTCAAACCAAGCTGACTACAAAGAAAACTATGTGTAATTTTTCAAATACATCATATGCACTATGAACATTTATGAACGTGGTTTTAATTTGACAAAAAAAATTAATTAATGTAATTATTATCTGGAAAACTAAATAAGATTTTAATTGTCAGGATATTTTCTAGTTAAATAAAAACTAAAAATATGAGTAACATATTATTGAAACATTAAGGTATCTTTTGAATCTACATTTTTGCTTTAATAAATTTATTTTTATATGGGCATAATCAGGGCCGTGCAGAGACCTTTGGAGGGGCGGGGGCTCAAATTTAAAAAAGGGCCACATTGAACAAAAACTCCGTACAACAACACAGCAACAACCCATATTAACCAAGAATCTAACTGGATCCTACTGGATCATCGCCATCATGCAGGAAATGCAAAGCAAATCTAGTCTCTATTTTCCCCAACAGGTAAAAAGTTTCTGTTTCTGCTGCTGACAGTCCTGGACAGCTGAGCTGATCTGAGACTGTAGCTGTTAAACAGGCCAGAGGAGAGAAGGTCAAAGGTCATGAAGTTATGAAATAAACTGCTGCCATTTTACTAATGAAGCCCTAATAATATCTATTTAACCTCTAGAACAACCTGGCTGCAGACTGATTTATAGATCAGAAACTCAAAGGGGTTAAAACTATATAATAGTTTGATGTTAAACCTCTAGATCTAGAATTATAAGACTGAGATATCAAGGCAAAGAAAACTCAGTAGCTGCTGGTAGGGGCCATTCAGGGGCCTCCAGACATTCAGGGGCCTCCAGACATTCAGGGGCCCCTATAAATGGTTTAATTGATAGATCTAACCACAACCATAGATCTAAACCTGTGGCATCATTTATACAGAATAACAATGCTATTACCGTATTTTCCGCACTATAAGGCGTATAGAATAGACGCTACAGTAGAGGCTGGGGTTACGTTATGCATCCATTAGATAGAACTGCGCTAAAGGGAATGTCAACAAAACAGTCAGATAGGTCAGTCAAACTTTATTAATAGATTACAAACCAGCGTTCTGAAAACTCTGTTCATTCCCAAAATGAATAAACAGCTGCTTTATTATTTTCCCCGAGGTAAAGTCAGTGACGTGGTATTTTCGTGACACAGTTTATCTTTTAACAACAGCAAGGTATAACATATAGTGGAGGGGAACTTTTCCTCGATTCAATAAACACGTAAAAAACAGTCTGATACTGTTACGGTAAATCTAAAGTTAGTGCAATCACAATATATATCCACTTCTGCACCATTGATTGGTTCATGTTAAATTCTCTGCTGCTGCTCTGTTCCCATGTTCTACTGCGTCACTGATCGCCTTGAGCTTAAACTCTGCGTCGTAAGCGTGTCTCTTAAGAGGAGCCATTTTGGGGTCTTTACACAAAACCCAGCGTGCACCGCGCGTTTCTTCTTCTACGGGGGAAATGAAGTCGGCGGCTGCTTACCGTAGTTGCGAGACCTGTTGTGGCTCAATATTGGTCCATATGTAAGATTATAAGGCGCACTGTCAGCTTTTGAGAAAATTGAAGGTTTTTAGGTGCGCCTTATAGTGCGGAAAATACGGTACATTTTATTTCATGCATTCAGCTGAGAAAAATAAATAGTACATTTAGGATTTAATTAGGACGTTTACTTTGTAAAAGTTTAAAGAATCATCTTGATAGTTTGATTGTTGTGTTACCATGGCTACAATATGGTGTAATCTTTGTGTTGAATCTGGTTTGTTCACAAATACATCACAGCAAATAACCAATAATCAGTGATTGATTTTAAACTCCGCCAATAAACCTGGTCTCCCTCTCACAGATTCACCTGATCGACATTTAAACATGTTAGTGATGCTGAGGTTCTTAGTAGGACGGGGGGTTCTGGCTAAGGCCCCATATTACCTTGGGCCGGCCCTGGAGGAACAGCTGCTGCGATGCGCATCTCTGGAATCTACCTGGAATCTACCTGGAACCTACCTGGAATCCACCTGGAATCTACCTGGAACCTACCTGGAATCTACCTGGAATCCCCCGGTGGCCCCTGTCAGTCCCCCGATGCTTTGGAGACATTTTGATTCATTTCATTGTGGCATGTTTGGCTTTTTGCTGCGGTTCTGATTATTGCTGCAATATTTTCTCTGATGTTTATTTCATGAACTCTAATTGGGCCGAATCTTCCTTTAACACTTGAGGTTCTGCAGTAACTTCTGTTTACAGCCCAGAACCTCCAGCGGCTTTAACCCGCCTGGTAGAAACGTTAAGGAGAAGCAGAGCGAACAGAGAGCAGGTGGTACCAGGTGGTACCGGGTGGTACCAGGTGGTACCGGGGCTTTGAGCTGCGTTGCGACTCGCGGTGTCAGTCTCAGTGTCTTATATCAGGATGTCTGATATAAAGACAGATATTCTTTCTATCTGTTGGTGGTTCCGACCCAGACTGCCTGTAGTGAACCGGGCTTTTAGCAGAATGATGAAGTTAAAGTCAGAAGTTTCTCTGCAGCATTTCTGAGTTTAGTGGTGAGGCGGGTTTTGTCCCACTATTGCAGGACGATTATAAAAATATAAATAGAAACAGTTTTTCTAACGTCAACATCAGACCTACGTTTTTATTCACAAACCAGTTAATGAAAATATTCTTGCCCATAATTAGATAGATAGAGGAACAGATCCTCCTCCTCTTCCTCACCATGGAGTCTGAACAACATGGAGGCTCTGAGAGTCATTATTAGCCTGAGGGCAGCCAGACTAGTTTATTTTACTACATTATTATATTTAGATAAATATTATTGCTGAGGGGAACAAACAGGCCTTCTGACATACAGATTAAAAATAAAAAATGTTAAAAAAATGTTTTTCAAAAGGATAAAAAGCCCCCCTCTCTGCACGTGCCTGGGCATAATTAATGTCCCTGTCCCACAACTTGTTTAGCGCTCCTCCAGCAGCTCCACACTTTAAGCGGCTGCTGCAAAGATTTATGGCACTTATCTTTTATATTAATGATTAAAATCACGTGTATTTGTATCCTTTGCACGTATATTCATTGATGACTGTTTTCGAGTATATTGCGCTGTCCAGATCTAAGTGCGCAACGTGACGCTCGACATCATAGAAAATATTATCTTAACATTAACAAAGACTCTTTTTTTTCCCCTTCCGTGGTCCTAATCCTCTTCCGTACCGGGGGGTACGAATAATCCGGGAAAAGATGGACAGAGAAGGTATAAAAGTACCTGAACGTAAAACAAATCGTACCTGCTTATTTTAAGTGATTATACACAAATTCAAGAAATCATAAAGTCGTTATAGATATATCACCATTACACTCAGTAACTTACACCGCGTATCAAGTTGTACACGACCGGAGAAAAGTTTTCCTTTACAGAAAAATATCTTAACTTACCCTGATTCACTGCAGGTAGCTGAGTGATCATCCAGAGAACCAAAACCGGAAAAAAACTCTTCATTTTCACCAGATAGAGCAGATTTCTGATTCTCTTTTAAGGTTTTTAACGAGTATTTGATGAGTATTTAAAATGGTCGAGACGTTGTTGCGTTAAACCTAATGAGACTTTCTCTTTCGTTTGTGTGTGTTGCGGGCGCACAGTTGCACAATCCGGAAACGATAAAGCTTTAATATGGCTAAACATGAACGAGAGACAGCAGCCATATACTCTGCGTTAGTTTACTATTTAATCGTCAGTACGTCCATTGAGTTCATCATCATGTAATAAACACGATCATCATCCTGAGACAGAGGATTCAGTGACGTCCGAAGGAACTGGATAAAATGCATCATTTAGATAAACATTTATATTCATCATTCTGGTTGAGCTACAAGAAAAAGTGCCAGTCTGGGATGAAGACAAAGGTATTGCTGTATGTTGTGTCACAATAACTCAGGGCCCAATGATGCAGTGGAAGCAAAGAAGATGAAATGACATCGGAAATAAACTAAAATATATTTCTTTCAAGATTATTTTATTATTTATTTTATTTTTCCAATGTGCTTTAAAAAAAAATTATGCATTTTTAGGACAAAAAAACTGAATTAAACTTGGTGACCCATGATCTGTTTTAAAAAAAATAAGTTAAAAAGCTCTAAATATTGATTTAATTATCTATTAGGACTCTACATTAAATTAAAAACACTGTTTATTATGAATTTTTGTCACTTTTGGGTCAATTTAACCAGGATAATCTCATCTGAAACTTAAAATCTCAAACTTATGATCACAAATGGAAAAAAACAACAGGAAACATGGAAAGGCTTTCAGCTCTATAGATAGTGTCATATTTGTTCAAAATATAACAATATATCAGGACAGAAGCCAACTGTTTGAATACATGACTGTAAAACAGCATTTTGTGGGACAATCTCAAATCCTATAATAAAGTAATACACTGAAAAAAAGAGAATGGAGCTTCAACTTTAAAAATTATGACATTAACTTGAAATCAGAATTAGTCAAATGTACTTTATTTACATTTTTTACATGGCAACTTAAAGGTCAGTATTATGTTCCAAATAGTGCCATTTTACAGCATAATCAAGGAACTATGTTACCTTCAGTTGTTAACAAAAGACTATATAAATGAAATATAACATAAGTTTTTCCAGCTGTTGCAGCCAGTGAGAATCTTTGACTTTAAACCAGTGTTTCTCAAACTGTTTCATGCTGAGGACCACTGACCCCATTCATCAAACCACCTAATTTGAAATTGCCACCGCAACACAACATCTTAATATATGCAACCTGAAATGAAAATATTAGTCTCTTAAATCATTGTTTTTGTTCCTCCTAATGTGAAGGCTGGCACTGTTTTGGTGGCCACAATAAAACCATGAACAAGTCGACTCAGGGTGTTTTGAGTTTTTTACAGATTCTGAATGTGTGGATTTGAAGATTCCCAATAATACAAAACACATGGAAATCAAAAACGTTCTTTACTACAAGTGTTATGTGCACTAATTAACGTTTTAGAGGTATTTGTAAATTAGAATATGAGTTTCTTTAGTAAAAGCGAACATTTTCTTTCAGCCAGTAGATAGTTCACCATAATTTTATTTTAGGTGTTAAGATGCAGTTAGTGATTGTGGGGCGCAGCGTGTTCGCCGCCTCGTCACCGCCATATTGCTTTCAGCACAGCTGCAGTTCTAGGTGTCTGCTGCAGGCTATGGATCTTAATAATGTTCAAAAACAAAAGTTCTGCAACTCTCCCTGAGAAACTTTCAGCCAGTACCTTCAGGTTTTCTTTCCTGGTCTTAAGCCATTTATCTGTTATTATTTTTAAACACAATCCTTTGGTATGCTAACTGTGGCTTCATATCACAGCATATAAGCTGTTGTTTACATGCAGTACCTCAGGAACCACTAGGAGGCGCCCGTGGACCACCTGAGGTCCGGGGACCGCAGTTTGAGAAAGACAGCTTTAAACTAAGCTCATTACAGGTTTTTTTTTTCAACTGCTTGGTGTTTTGTCTACCTACAAAATACCAAGACACTTAAATTCCTCCATGGCAGAAATACCCAACCACCATCTCATCCACTTTACATTCAGCAACTTAACTGCTGCAGTGTTTGCTGGCTTCTGAGTCACTGAACAGTAAAACAATAAAAGCCATGCTAGCATTCAGGAACAAATGAAAAGCCTCACCAAATGACAGTGAGTGTGTTGCTCTGTGACTGACAGGAGGCCTTTCTCAGCTGTATCCTGCCTGCTGAAGATACAATCTGACATGTGACAGTACATGGATGTTCAATTGATAAAATTCAACAAAATATTATAAATGAATAAGGGGACATGCACACTAACACAGATAAAGCAAACAAAGAAGCAGTAATCTATAGGTGGACACAACTGAAACAATGTGCTAGCTGTAGTAACGTCTGTTGTTGTGATGAGAGATTCTAAGTTTGACAGTTTCATCAAACATTTATGTAAAGTATAAAATATGCCTGCTGAAGAGTTCAAAAAGCAGAACTAACTTCACAGGATGTGAGCAATCACAATGTATCTCATGTCACAATGTATTTCATGCCTCAGTGGTTTCAGCCACAGACAAAATAGGTATCTAACTTTCTGACATGCAGCTCAGCTTGTTTCCTGTTTCCTTAGAAGTTCAAGCTCAGTGTTTATGTGGTTTTTAGTAGCTCATAAAGAACAGAACATAGAGAAGTTTTACTAAGTTTGTAAACATTTGTGTTGTAAATGAAAACACAACATATCTGACATGGACACATCCACTAAAAGAACAACAAGAATTTTCTTTGATAATGATTAATATAATAATTTTCCTGTTATGTTCTATGTGCCACTGACTTCCTGAACAAGGTAGAGGTGAGACAGAAAATACTTTCTGATTTAGCGGAAGAGAACATCATAACACGATGACTTTCTCCGCACTCTGCCTCATGTTCTGTAAGTAGCATCACTTTAGTATTTATTTATTACAACATTTAGCCTCCAACTGTCTGTTAGCATTCCTTAGTAACATGTTTAGCTGTTTCCTTTATAGAATAATCCAGTTTGTAACCATGTTCCTCTTAAATATCCACTTAACAATCTCAATAGCCAAATTATATCTATGCGATCCATTCGAACTATTTTACATTGACTAATGTATATATTATTTTATTTTCTACCAAGATTTGTCAATTTTCTTTTGTTTGAGGATTCGGCATGATGTAGGAGCTATTGTTTCATCAATAAAATACATTTCATTTATACAAAATGAAACAAACAAAAAAGACAAAAACTGCACTTTTATCTGCAAAACTGTTCCAATCCCCTGAGTTGTGGGTAAATTATTTGGTTCAGAGATGCACAATTTGATTTAGGACAGATTGTGGTTATTGACCAAAGTTGGAAACAAGGTTACTTTTTTAATGCAATGTTGCATTAAAACTTGCATTAAAAGTGTCATTATTTACAGACTACTGCAAAGTTGATATTTTAAATGGATTTTTTATGCTTTTAATGATTGTTAATGACCAAAGTGATAAACATTTATAAAGACTCCTTGTTCATAACAGGCGTTTTGTCATATTTATGACAATGTCATGCCAGTCTTATGTACACCTCTTCAAATAAAGTGTTACCAAAATAACATTTATTGCAACTTTGGTTGTCGACGCTTGAGTTTGCAGTATAGTTTACTAATCTGTAAAATCCTTTTAAATCTCGACTAAAAACCCACCTGTTTAGGATTGTATCTGAAATGTAATCAATTACAAATTTATTGATGGAACCTGATTTAATGCTGTGTTTTGATTGTTGATTCTATGTTGCTTTGTGTTTAATCATGTAAAGCACTTTGAAATGCCTTGCTGCTGAAATGTGCTATACAAATAAAATTTGGTTGATTGATTGATTGATTGATTGATTGATTGATTGATTGATTGATTGATTGATAATCTTTCCACCTGTAAAGATAGAAACAAAACAGGCACACAATGTATTTATACAAGTTTTTAAAAGTTGTCTTTTCCAGTTTTGTGTGATTATTTTTTACTGTAGTCGTGTTTTTGGCAGGAATTTTAGTTTTAGTCAAGACATTTTATTTATAATCCAATTTGATTCAACAAAATTTTAAAAAAGATTACATCAAGTTTTACTTTAAAAGAGTATCAGTCTTTACAAATTAATTTGAATAATTGATGGTAACAGGAAAATTGATTATTCAAAAAAAAAAAAGGTATTTATTTCTGGGAGCTTACTTAACTGCAATCAACATACACATGTCCAAAATATAAGTAATGGATGAAGAACATTTATGTTTAACTTTAACTGTTCTGCAAGGGTAATTAAGATGCATATTATTTATAAAACCGGACACAAAACCCCGGTCTATTTTTAACTTGTGAAAACCTTCTAAACCAAAGGAACGACAAACATCTCTTATTATTACACTCTGATCAAAGTACAGAGAAACTCTTGAGGTGTTGAAAAATTAAATTAATAAGGCATTGAATACTGTAAACACTGTACTGGGTCTTTATAGCAAATTAAATAAAACAACAAAAATATTTAACAACATGGTTTGTGCAGTCTTCCAACAAATACAAACAAAATTGCATTAATGTTTCTATTTGTACTAGTAACAATGACAGGTAGGGAATGCAAAATGTGTCTAATGACCTCAATTAAATGTGAGGAAAGTGATTCTCTCTAAAATGACTCTTACTATATTTCAGTGAATGAGGTCACATGAAATGCTAAAGACCCTCTCAGCAAATCCCTGAGATGCTAGAATGACCAAAAGGTCTAAGGCAACAGAATCTCCCCATCCAGGCCCAAATTCAAGGGAATTATTCTGGTTTATAGGCTGTAACAGATGCTGCTTGAAATTATTCACTTCCTGCATAACCCAAGACTTTGAGAGGCCTCTCAAAGGAACTTTTGTTTTGCTTTTTCTTTAGCCTCTCTTGGAATTATTCTTCCTCTGCTCTGGCTTCTCATCTATCTGTACAACTGGTGGCACAAATGAGCAATGCAATCTCCTCTTCCCAGAAGTGGCTCAGTTTGCTCCTCATCATTTTTAAGGATTTTTTTCAGGTGACACAAGCAAACAAACACTTTAGGGGTAAAAACTTAATCAGTGTGATCAAGAAAGCAGCTGAACCACTTGTCCATGTTTGCCTTCATCTCCTTTGCCAAGAAAACTAAGTCCTTGAAGTTGGGATCCTGGTTATTAGAGAACTCAGATAAGTGACCCTGCAGGTTAAGAAAGGAGGGCAACACCCTGGATAAAGACTGCATGTTAGTCCGGAACATTAGGGTATGCTCACTGAAGAAATAAATAAATTAGAGCAGTCAACTTCTGCCACTCACTTGGCTCTAAACAGTCCCATCTCATCCCGTTCAGGACCTGAACTATTGAGTCTTTGGTTTGGAGACTCAATGACTCCAAATCATTGAGTCTCTCAGTCGAGGTTGTTATGCCATATTTTATCACAGTTAATGTAGCTGCAGGAAATGCTGAGTTTCCACCAATGACCTGAGGATAAACGTGACAAGTAGTCTAACTGCCCAGCAGTGAGTCAAAACTGGCATCTTTCTGGATCATATTCACCACAACTTGTGGCACATGGGGTCCTATCCATGGCTACGAACCCAGATAGAAAGAACAAAGATAGAAAAAAGGAGATTTAATTAATCTTACAATTGCTAAAAGTGACTATAACCTCCATCCATCCATCCATCCATCCATCCATCCATCCATCCATCCATCCATCCATCCATCTTCTTCCGCTTATCCGGAGTCGGGTCGCGGGGGCAGCAGCTTCAGAAGGGAGGCCCAGACTTCCCTCTCCCCGGCCACTTCTTCCAGCTCCTCTGGGGGAATCCCGAGGCGTTCCCAGGCCAGCCGAGAGACATAGTCCCTCCAGCGTGTCCTGGGTCTTCCCCGGGGCCTCCTCCCGGTGGGACGTGCCCGGAACACCTCACCAGGAAGGGGTCCAGGAGGCATCCTGACCAGATGCCCGAGCCTCAACTGGCTCCTCTCGATGTGAAGGAGCAGCGGCTCTACTCTGAGTCCCTCCCGGATGACTGAGCTTCTCACCCTATCTCTAAGGGAGAGCCCAGCCACCCTACGGAGAAAACCCATTTCGGCCGCTTGTATCCGCGATCTCGTTCTTTCGGTCATGACCCAAAGCTCATGACCATAGATGAGGGTGGGAACGTAGATTGACCGGTAAATCGAGAGCTTCGCTTTTTGGCTCAGCTCTCTCTTCACCACGACGGACCGGTACAACGCCCGCTTAATGGCAGAACGCTGCGCCAATCCGCCTGTCGACCTCCCGCTCCCTTCTTCCCCCATTCGTGAACAAGATCCCGAGATACTTAAACTCCTCCACTTGGGGCAGGACACCCCCCCCTGACCCGGAGAAGGCACTCTACCCTTTTCCGGCTCAAGACCATGGCCTCGGATTTGGAGGCACTGATCCCCATCCCGGCCGCTTCACACTCGGCTGCGAACCGCTCCAACGAGAGCTGCAGATCACGATCTGATGAAGCCAAAAGGACCACATTATCTGCAAAAAGCAGAGATGAGATCCTAAGGCCACCAAATCGGATCCCCTCAACACCTTGGCTGCGCTTAGAAATTCTGTCCATGAAAGTGATGAACAGAATCGGTGACAAAGGGCAGCCCTGGCGGAGTCCAACTCTCACCGGAAACGAGCCCGACTTACTGCCGGCAATGCGGACCAGACTCTGACACTGGTCATACAGGGACCTGACAGCCCGTATCAAAGGGCCCGGTACCCCATACTCCCGGAGAACCCCCCACAGGGCTCCCCGAGGGACACGGTCGAACGCCTTCTCCAAGTCCACAAAACACATGTAGACTGGTTGGGCGAACTCCCATGCACCCTCCAGGATCCTGCCGAGGGTGTAGAGCTGGTCCAGCGTTCCACGACCAGGACGAAAACCACACTGCTCTTCCTGAATCCGAGGTTCGACTATCCGACGGACCCTCCTCTCCAGTACCCCGGAATAGACCTTGCCAGGGAGGCTTAAGAGTGTGACCCCTCTATAATTGGAGCACACCCTCCGCAGGACCACCACCCCCGTCTGCCAATCCAGGGGAACTGCCCCCGATGTCCATGCGATATTGCAGAGTCGCGTCAACCAACACAACCCTACAACATCCAGAGCCTTAAGGAACTCCGGGCGGATCTCATACACCCCCGGGGCCTTGCCACTGAGGAGCTTCTTAACTACCTCGGCGACCTCCTCCCCAGAGATTGGAGAGCCCAACCCAGAGTCCCCAGGCTCAGCTTCCTCAATGGAAGGCATGTTGGTGGGATTGAGGAGGTCTTCGAAGTATTCTGCCCACCGGCCCACAACGTCCCGAGTAGAGGTCAGCAGCACACCATCCCCACTATAAACAGTGTTGGTGCTGCACTGCTTCCCCCCCCTGAGACGCCGGATGGTGGACCAGAATCGCCTCGAAGCCGTACGGAAGTCTTTCTCCATGGCCTCTCCAAACTCCTCCCACGCCCGAGTTTTTGCCTCAGCAACCACCTGAGCCGCATGCCGCTTCGGCTGCCGGTACCCATCAGCTGCTTCCGGAGTCCCACAGGCCAAAAAGGCCCGATAGGACTCCTTCTTCAGCCTGACGGCATCCCTCACCGAAGGTGTCCACCAACGGGTTCGAGGATTGCCGCCGCAACAGGCACTGACAACCTTGCTGCCACAGCTCCGATCGGCCGCCTCGACAATGGAGGCACGGAACACAGTCCACTCAGACTCCATGTCCCCCACCTCCCCCGGGACATGTTCGAAGTTTTGCCGGAGATGGGAGTTAAAGCTCCGTCTCACAGGGGATTCCGCCAGACGTTCCCAGCAGACCCTCACAACACGTTTGGGCCTGCCAGGTCTGACCGGCTTTCTCCCCCACCACCGGAGCCAACTCACCACCAGGTAGTGGTCAGTGGACAGCTCCGCACCTCTCTTCACCCGAGTGTCCAAGACATACGGCCGCAGATCCGATGAAACGATGACAAAGTCGGTCATCGAACTGCACATATGGACACCCTTATGCTTGAACATGGTGTTCGTTATGGACAATCCATGACGAGCACAGAAGTCCAACAACAGGACACCGGTCGAGTTCAGATCGGGCGGGCCGTTCCTCCCAACCACGCCCCTCCAGGTCTCACTGTCGTTGCCCACGTGAGCGTTGAAGTCCCCCAGCAGAACAAGGGAGTCCCCAGGAGGAGCACTTTCCAATACCCCCTCTAAGGACTCCAAAAAGGGTGGGTAATCTGAACTGTCGTTTGGCCCGTAAGCGCAAACGACAGTCAGAACCCGTCCCCCCACATGTAGGCGGAGGGAGGCTACCCTCTCATTCACCGGAGTAAACCCCAACGTACAGGCGCCGAGATGGGGAGCAACAAGTATGCCCACTCCTGCCCGACGTCTCTCACCCTGGGCAACTCCAGAGTGGAAGTATGTCCAGCCCCTCTCAAGGAGACTGGTTCCAGAACCAGAGCCGTGCGTCGAGGTGAGACCGACTATTTCTAGCCGGAACCTCTCAACCTCACACACTAGCTCCGGCTCCTTCCCCATCAGAGAGGTGACATTCCACGTCCCATGAGCCAGTTTCTGCAACCGAGGATCGGACCGCCAGGGTCCCCTCCCTTGGCCGCCACCCATCACACAGAGCACCCGACGCCTTTGGCCCCTCCCACGGGTGGTGGGCCCATGGGAGGGTGACTATAACCTACTGTTAGGTAAATTGTATTTTTAGTAATTATCAAATATTTGTTGTATCATGTAGCCTTGTAGTTACATTTAGATAATGTTTCTGTGTGTTAAATAACTTTGATTCTATCCTGAGATTTCCTGGGAAATAGGGGTGACAGCTACTCTCAGCAGCTGTTGCCCTGCAGGACTTCCTACAAGACAGAGGTGTTAATTGCTCCCAGCAGAGTTTTACATGCCTGACAATAAACTCTGCTCTGTGCTTCTTTGTGATACAAAGCCGTTGCTTTGAAGCTATGCAACGTGTCTTATTCGACGCCGTGCCTGGAGAAAGAAAGATTTAGAGTATAGATAACATGTGTCTAGACTAGTGAATGTTATTTAGCGCTGCAACCATATGATGAATGCTTTAACCCCACCCCATAGGGTTGCAGCGCCCCGTGTGACAGGGTTTCCTGAAATCAATAAAATAGAGGAGCGGGAGATGTGTTTTCCAGAGCGGTTGGAGATTTGTAACTGGAAGCACATCTCTGTCTGCTCTCCTCGCGAGAAACAAAGAATCTAACTCTCTTGTCTTTCTTCTGTTTTGTTTAATTAGGTATTTAGACCTGACACCTACCATAAATAAATGTGACTGACATACTGAAAGTGTTTATTTAAAGCAAACTGAAATAATTTGCCTTTGATCTCGTCTAACTACTTCAGAGTCTTTGGTTTCATTCTTTTCAATCTATCTTCAGAAATATTTATTTCATCCACTCCATTAGTTTTGAATGCTGCACTCATAATGATTCCATTATTAGTTATGAACATCAGTTGTTTGAGTTGTGGTTTACTAAATAATGTTATCATTGTTAACAAAAGCAGCATTGCTTCATTATAAAGCCAATTATTATCAATCATGTGAATCCAAACTCTTTGCTCTTTACAGCTCTTTGCTCTGCAGCTACACTGACTGTCACTCCCGACCGATCCCAGTTCTTCAAGTACGACCGAATCACTCTTACCTGTGTGACAAACTCCAGTGGCTGGAAAGTGATGAGGACAATAAAGAACAACCCTCTTCAGAAATGTCAGTATGGTTGGGCAATCCCAGGAGAATCCTCCTGCATCATTGAGGATGCTTATCCAACTCACACCGGCGAATACTGGTGTGAATCTGAGCGAGGAGAACGCAGCAACAGGGTCAATCTCACTGTTACTGGTAATGGACATGCATCTTGTTTGAGTTTACTCTAAGTGTGGTTAATTTAACATTTTTAAGTTAATATAATTCTTATAAAATGGTTTTCATTTCAGGTAACAATGTGATCCTTGAGAGCCCTTCACATCCTGTGTTTGAGGGAGAAAATGTGACACTTGGTTGTTCCTACAAGGAAGACAAAGATGATGACACATCCACCTCAGATTTTGAAGCTGCTTTCTACAGAAATGATTTATTCATTGGGAAAAAGAAACCAGGGAAAATGATCATTGAAGCAGAGGAAGGTTTCTACAAGTGTCTCCATCCTTCTGGAAGACAGTCACTGAAGAGCTGGCTGGCAGTGAGAGGTGATGATTTACTGCTTTGATTCATTCAGGCTGTCAGAACTCAGTTACCTTTAAGAAAAGGTGGATTTTAGTTAAAATATTTAAACAAAATGCAAATCTCAGACTCAACCTATGATTCACCTCAGTCTCCAAAGCGTTGCCTCCAACTCACACACTAAAGAAGCCTGTTTTTCTTGGCAATATTCTTTTATTTTAGTAGATATTTGCTGAAATTTACTGAAAGTTACATTTGTTCAAATTACATGAAAGTAATGTTAATTATCCTGTAATAATTTTCAGAAAATTTGGGGAAAATGCACATTTCTTTTCAGTTTATGCCAAAAAGTAACTCAAAAAGACACTCCAACAAGGTCCTTTAATAAAAGTGTAATTTACCAATAAATCATTATTGGCACTGACGTTTTCATGCCTTGATCCTACAAATACATAAACAGAAAAATATTAAACCTATCGGTTCTAAGTTCAATTTATTTATATTTGTCTAAATGTTGTTTCAAGGCACTTTATAAAAAAATAATTTCAATTCAATCATGCAGACATTCCAATTGATCCTAGCTATCAAACATTATGATATGCTCAATTAATTATTCAAAACAGTTTAAAAAGTTTCTGTCTAAGGAAATCCAGCAGGTTTCTTTAGATCGACTTTTGCAGGCCAGTATAAGATGAACATCTCTGCAGACCAAAAACACTCAGTCCTCAGCACCATCCTGCTTCTTCAAGTTGCATTGTTGCTCCAACACACCTGAATCAATAACTGGCTCATTACCAAACCAGTTCACAGCTGACTGACTGCTGGTGAGGGAATTCAGCTGTTCGATGCTGGTCTGCTGGAGTAGAAATGCATCTAAAAGTTGCAGAACCACAGCTCTTCAGGACTGGTTCACACACCCCTGGTGTGCACAAACTTGCTGGATGAACCTGATTCTGGTTCTTCCATTTTGTATTGTGATTGAAAATTTTATAGCTATTGTTTATTTATTTTTTTGCTTACAGCTAGAGTTCCCCCCACAGAAATTTATCCTCCTTCTCCTCCTTCTGAACCTGGTGTTCCTTGGATCAGAGTGATTTCTGGCATCGTGCTCTTCATCCTCTATAACATCATACTAATCTTATGTGTATACACATACCGTAAGTGGGCTCGAGGTAAGTTATTATAAAATATTCTAGTAATGTTTTATAAAACAGAAAATTCTTGTGAAACTGTTTTCTGTCCTAATTTAACAATGGCTGTTATTTCTGCTCCTTTTATCCTGGAATATCCACGTGTTTTACTGAAAATATTCTAAAATAAACGTCATTTTGAAAATCATAGATCTGTAATGAAAACAAATGGATTCTTCCTTAAAGGGATTTAAATATTGGTGTGCAGCTTGTACTCTTTTAACCACTGGTCAGTAAATCTTTAGTTTCTGCTCTCCTCTAAGTGAATCTGACAAACATTAGAGCAGTGGGAGGATTTGGCAATGTGGCTGTAGAGACCAGTTAAAGGAAGTGAGGACAGAACAAGATTTTTCAAAATAAAGTAAGACGTGATTCTGATCAAGGTAACAGTCATTTAATCAGAGCAATGCAGAACTTATATACCACGTTTTATTTATATATTTTAACTACATTATGTAATTACAGCTGTGAATATTTACTGTTATCTTACCAATTGCTAAACATTCAATTACTTTTCAGTTCAATTCAGTTTATTTTCTATAGCATCAATTCACAACTAATGTCATCCTGACACACTTTACAAAAATATTTTTATTGATCCCAGTTATCAAACTGTATGGGGAGCTCAGTTTATTGTTGAATTAGTTTTTTATTTCACACACACGCCCACACACACATTCCTATAAACACCCCAACCCTGAACTCAGTATTTCCTTTGCCCCAGACAGAGGAAATGAAATTTCATTGTGGTTACACTGTGACAGTAAAGACATTTGGAGTTTTAATCTTCTCTAAAAAGTCAAAAGTTTGAAGATCTTAGCACTGTAATTATCCTGACTGTGAGTTTTTGTCCTGTGAGTTGAAATTAAACAAGATAATCAATGTGGTAAACATGTTAAATCTGGTTCTAATCTGGTGACTTTAGTGGTAATGGAGGATTTTAAGAAGGCAAAAGATAAATAAAATGTAAATTGGTGGAATTCTTGGGAAAGTAATTGGTAGCAATCATTTAACATGCTACTGTCTCTTAATTATTGAAGTAATTTATTAAATTTCAGAATTTCTTACATGTTAGTAATTGCTGTCCTTTTTTCTTGCAGCCAAGACTGATATGAAAAGGAGAATTGCTGATCATGTTTTGGTGAACTGAAGACAATGAAGACAAAACAATTTATCATCTGTATGTTGAAGCAAAAAGAAAAATAAGATGAACAATATTAAAAGTATAGAGGAATGTAATTTATTCTCCCATTCAAGCCAGATTATTACAGTATTTTCATTTTGATCTCAGACTTTAGATAATAGGAATCTTTAAACAGCTTGTTAGTTAAAAATTAGGAACTTTGGGACGTTTAACATCTTTAATAAGCTTAATATGAGCAAAACATTTTACCTTCAGATGTGAATGTAATAATTATTCATGTCATTCTGACTCATTGTGTCATTCTGAAATGTAAATGCAAATATTTTAAGTTCCACAACCATATATGTGGAAATATTACAGAATAATATTCAAACAATATTTTACATATAACATATTCTATATTTTAGATATATAAGCATAGAATGTTTTGTTCTGTCTCTATGTTGTGCAGATGATCATGTTGCAGCTTAATGTAGCTTCCAGAGCTGCAACATGAATATTTCAAACATGTTCAAATTGATTTGATCAAGAACAAAATATCTATAATCATTATTGCATCTGTTAAAATCATGTGTGTAGCAATCATTTATTTTCCTTTTGATACTTATAGTACATGCACAACTGTAGAATAAGCTTATGCTTGATTTTGTATTCTTAAGAGCAATAATCTTTACTCATTATAGTTTGCGCATATAATTTGCTAAATGCAGTTAGAAAACAGTGTTAGTTGAATTGGACTAAAGACTCAAGCAACTACTTAATTTGCTTGTGCCTTAGGCCGGCTTGCCATCCTTTTGCACTTATATTTTTACAGTATTAAGAGATTGTTTTGTAATTTGTTTTAAATGTTTTTATTTTTTGCTTAACTAAAATGTAAAAAAAATAAAATAAAATTACGATCTCTGGATTTTGTGTTTGTGTTTTGGTTTAGTTTCTGTGTTCCTTAGTTTCTATTCTTTAAATAGATCTGTCAGGAACGGTGTGATGAAGGTGGTGAGGCAAACGCTGTAGACCCAGGTTGAGATGATTGATGGTAGTTTTAATGATAATTAAAGTCAACACAGTCCAAAACTAGTCCGAAAACACAGGCAGCACGACTGAGCGGAAGCCAGGGCTTAACGCCGGTAGCAACTGATTTACAAATGGACACAAGAAGGACTGAGGGCACATTAGACAAGGACCCGACAAAGACACAAACACACAGGTGGTAATCAGGGAATGAGAAACACCTGGGAGTAATCGAGGGGAGACAGGACAACATGGAGACACAGATACACAGGAATCTCAAAATAAACACATAGAAAAACACGGAACATGACAGTACCCCCCCCTCAAGGGCAGCTACCAGACGCCAAAAAAAAAATCAAAAACATAACAAGGGTGGGCGGAGGGGCGCTGGACGGGGGGCCAGAGTCCAAAACAACAAAAAACGACCCAACGGAGTGGGCGGAGGCACAGGAAGAGCCAAGATTCCAAAATCTAACAAAAAACTACCCACAGGGTGGGCGGAAGCACAGGAGGCGGAACCCATGGGGAAGGTCCGGCAGGCGACCGCGGCGCTGGAGGCGATGACGAGTCTGTGGAGGAGCACTGAGAGGCGAAGTCTCTGGGGCCGCACTGAGGCGGCGATGAGGGGCCTCGGGAGGAGCACTGAGAGTCTCGGGAGGAGCAATAAGGGGCAGAGACTCAGAACTGGAACTAGGGAAACACCCACTAACTGGGGCCGGAAACGCCTTCAGCCGAGCTGCCTGTTGGCCAGATGCCAGGCGGGCCGCCTGGAATCCCATCACCATGGGAACAATGGCTGGAGCAGTCTCAGGAGCAGGAGCAGTGACGAGAGGTGGAAGATCCGGAGCTGCGGCGGCGAGAGGCGGAAGATCCGGAGCTGCGGCGGCGAGAGGCGGAAGATCCGCTGCTGCGGGCTCTGGAGGTGCTGGAAGCGCTGGTCCCAGAGACGCTGGAGCTGGACTGGTGGAGCGAAAGTCCGGCTTGGGAGGCAGAGGGTCGCCAGCCATGACGGCTAGAGCTGCCTCGCGTTCCCACTCTGCCTCCCGCTGCAGCTCCACCAAACCCAGCAGACGGAGGTGAGCGGACCAGTCCTCCAGCACTAGGAGAAGCCTGATGGCAACTCCGAGGCGTCTATACGCAAAATATGGCTCGGCCATAATATCTCTGAAGTCTTTGATGTTTTTCCGTAATTCGTTCCATCGAGGTGTGTTCATGTTGATGTATTCCTTTTCTAGTTTATGTTCCTCACCGTCGTTCTGGTCGGGTCCTTCTGTCAGGAACTGGTGTGGTGGAAGCGGTGAGGGAGATGCAGCAGACCCAGATGAGATGAATGATGGTTGTTTTAATGAAAAATAAACGTCAAAACAGTCCAAAAACAAGTCCAATAACACAGGCAGCACGACTGAGCAGAAGCCAGGGCTCAACACCGGTAGCAACTGGTTTTACGACTGGACACACGAAGGACTGATCGCACATTAGACGAGGACCTGACAGAGACACAGACACACAGGTGACACTAAATACACAGGAGGTAATCAGGGAATGAGAAACACCTGGGAGTAATCAAAGGGAGACAGGACAACACGGAGAAACAGAGACACAGGAATCTCAAAATAAACACATAGAAAAACACGGAACATGACAAGATCAGCTGTTTCTGTTTTCATTTGCTTCAATCTTTTCTTAGTTTATTTCCCCAGTTATCCAGTTATTCTTTAGTGTTATATACATTTCTGCCAGTTTTTTTCTTTTCTCTCTCCTCACCATAAAAACAAAAGACTTTGTTGGTTTATATATTTACTTGTAATTGAATATCAACTGGGATGTGGAAACCAGTTGATAAAACAATACTGCTTAGTTTGTTTTATTAAATGATACTTTATGTACACAATGTTATCTACAAAGTTCACATTTACTTTTCATCTGATATTAAATAAATGGTACATTTATCATTTGAACGACTGACACTTTTAGGATCAGTCAGAATGATTTCACTGAGCACTAAAAACAAATGACACATAATCCAAATCAGATTATGATCACAGATAATCTAAACTTTATCAGAAACTTTCTGGTTTTCCCTTTAGTCGGGTGGATATGCTGTCACACCTGTTAGCAAATTGTCAACAGGTGTGACATCTTTTCTTCTAGTTGTTTTAAGTAAAGTTTATCTTATCTGTATTAATCTCAAAGTACTTAACAACGTTTTGATTTGACAAAGTGGATAATAGTGAGGTTAAAAGGCAGTAACACAGATTAAAGAGAACTAACATTAAATAATCTTTAACAAACAAAGCATAAAATGTAACACTTCTTAAACACTAAACCTCTTAAGTACTGGGATATAAGTACTGGAAGAAGGCAGGTCTGTACATGACGACCAGGAACAACTGGCTGTGCTGCAGTTACTTACAACTGTTCATGTCCTGCAGCAGGCAGACGTTAGACGTCCTGTAAATACAGATTAAATTGAATCAAAATGAAAAATGGCCGCTATTTTTAAGTTGTGTTGCTGTTTCAAGCATTATTACAGTGGGTGAGGTTTATTCACAAACATTATTGCTAAACTCAGAAATTGTAAGATAAATAAATAAAACCAAACTTATTTTCTAAATCAAGTACTTGCTGAAACATTAGTAAACCATTTATAAATGTATCAGTGAGGAGTTTGTTCTGTCTAAAGTGAGCCGTTGTTTTTCTTGTCAAAGCGCCAAAGGGTGCGCCGCAGGTTTGAGTTCTTGCATAAGCCTGCAGGTAAGCAGAGATTAAACGTTGGTAAACCCAGTAAAACCTGAAAGACAAACTTGTTTTCCATCAGCTCCATTAGCTCCTGTTGAAACGTTGATCCAGAAACAACTTCAATCTCAACCACATTCCAGCTAAATATGTAAAAAAGGTCAAATTTGTTTTCTGTTTGGGTGTGCTCAGTGGTAAGGCATAACTGAGCACACTGTTTGAAGCACTAATCTGACTGGATACTTACCAACCAAAGTGAAGCTACAGAGATCTCTGGTTACAGAAAGATCCCAAACACAGATCACATCATTAAACTACAGAGCATCAGATTTTACTGCAAAACAAAAACCTCCAGTAGAAAAATAAAGAAAACTCTAGTTTTTCATTTCAATACATTTATTCAGCACAGCACTATTTATTAACATTTACTCATTGTTAAATATGTTATATTCTTTTTATTTTTAATAAAGTAAATAAAAATATTTAATATCAAAGAAGACATTTTTTTCCACTTTCTTAAAATACTGTAATTTATTTTCCCTCTGGAAGGAAACGGTTCCATCACAACTTAGATTTCACAAAGATGAGAACAAGGGTCAAAGGTCAAATATCCAACAATGCTCTTGTTTCCAGAGTTTTTCATGTTTTTACCATCAACCATCACCAAGTTAAAGGTCTCTAATTAACCCAGAGGATCAATGTTCTACCAATAAACCTGCCTACTTGATGAACCGAACATCATTTTATCATAATGAATTGTTTTCTTCTAATTAGAAGATAAAATGTTCACAATACACCAGATTAATTCAGCAGAATTAACAGATTAAGACAGTGGTTCCCAACCTTTTTATTACCGGTCAGAATTTGGCCATTCTGCTGCGGCCCGGATGGACATGTACACATTGTTATACTAGCTTTACATTGTAATCTTTACTTTTATCTGATGTGTCTACATCAGTACATGATTACTGGAATACATTTGAAAGACTTGTAGGATCAGTGAGTGTCATTTTACAAAGATCATAAAAATGTAAACACAAGTGTTTCAAAATAATACATAATCCAAAGTGGACATTGTAACAGATACTGTAAACTCTTCAGTTTCTGTGGTTTTATCTTTAGTTGGGTTGAAATGATGCATGACAGCTTTGCAATATGTCAACAGGTGGGGCAGCTTTTCTTCCAGTTTCTTTTTCTTCCAGGCTTAAAGTCTCTGTAATAATCTCAGTGTTTAGATTTAGATAAATCATGAGGCTAAAAGGCAGGAAATATAAATTAAAGAAAACTAACACCAGAAATATTTTTTAACAAAGCGTACACTGAAAGGTTTTATTAACATGTATTAAACATACAACATCTCTTAAGTACTCACATAAAACAACTGGAAAAATAAAATGAGTAAAATAACATAATTACACATCAGTAGTGATGTAACTTATAATATCTAGTTGTTATCTGATTTATTTCTCCCCCATAGTTAGAATTTGTGGTTGGGTTTTGAATTATGTTTTTATTTGTATTAAATGTATATTTTTTTGGAATTTTCAGTCAAATGTTCTTATTGAGTTGCATCAGGTGATCTGAGTAAAACTATTTTATTTGGCTCTTAAGTCAGTTTTGCCAGCGCTGAGCGACTATTTACCCTGGAGCGAGTAAAGAGTAGGAAAGATAAAATAGTTCAGTTTAGCGTGAGCTCTTTAAAAAAACAAACACAAACATATGATGGTATAACCTACCTGTGCACACATGGCTGAGTGTGGGCATGTGAGCACAAGTTGAATTTTCTTGAATGGACACTAAGGGGTAAATGTGTCAAACATTATTACAGTAGGTGAGAGTTACTCTCACAAATTCATTAAACTTAGAAATATTATGACATATAAAGAAAACTAAAAGTTTTTCATGATCTTACTCTTCCAGAAGCATTAATAAGACCTTATCCATGCTGCTTCAGGAAGTAGTTTGTTATTTCTAAAGAGAAAGTATCTGTAGAACAAGGAGCTATTGTTCAACTTGTCACAGCAACAGGTTGGACAGGTTTGACTTCTTGTTAAGACCTGCAGGTGTAGAGATTTAATTTTGATATATCCAGTAAAAACTGAAAGAGTGTTTTGTTTTTCTATTGTCTAGATGAGCTTCTGTTGTCTCTGGAGTTGAAACGTTGATCCAGGAAAAACTTCAGATTATTATCTACCACAACCCAGCTAAATATATAAAACAGGCCTTATTTGCATCTTGTGTTTGTGTGTGTGCTTCATGATGATGCCTAGTGAAATAACTTATAATGAAATATGACTCCATGTCATACTTTGCATCTACGCCTTCAGTCAGAGAGAACAACTTTCAGATGACTGATCTGATAGGATCCAGACTTACAGAAGTGAAACTACAGAAATCTCTTTCTACACAAAGATCCTTATCTACAGAGAAATCATTAGGCAGGGAAAGATGTGTGAAAATAAACTCATTTTATTTCAAAACTATCATTTGTTAACATTTATTCATTGATAATCACCTTTGTCACAATTATTACTCCAAGCAATAATTTTAACATAAATGTAATTGAAGTATTTTTTATTTTGTTCTTTTATCTTTAAGTCTATCTTTGATGGTATTAGAAGATTTTATTCTGTAAACTTTAACTGTTTTATCTTCTGGGGTAAAACTAGGACACAGATAGTGGTGAGGAGGAAAACTCATATTTATATTTAGTTCCCAACCAGAGTTAGGAAGGCAGGTAAAAACAAAAGTCTCTGTTGGAGATCAGCAGCAAAGGGCGACATCTTGTGGTGAGAAAATCTCCATACTAGCCACGAAACACAATCTTAAATCCACTCAACTGAATGGAAGAAACTGCTTGCACCATAAATTCAGCACTCTAATTTGTACATATTTAGTTTTTGCCCAATAGTGTGGATGATTGCAATGGCCAATGTTCTTTACTTTTGCCATAAGCATCTGATCAGTAAAACTGGGCTGACATTAACAAACAACGTTTTCTTTAATATTTTGTCTCTGTTTCTGTTTTAAGAAAGAGGAGCAGGTTGGTCATGTGGTATTTGTTCAGTCATGTGACAGTGACAGTGATGCAGCAAAGGATTGTGGGCTGTTGAGCTCCACCTTGCAATAGCAACATCCAGTACGAGCCTCTCTGCTCATCACGTGGCTCCCCAGGAACCATCTTACCACAGAAACACATTTAATCCTTTTATCAGGTTGTTCTTCTGCAGCTCTGAGCTCTGACCTGTCCATTTCTGTAAAATCAGATATGATGGAAGATGAATGTAGAGCAGAGTTAGTGGAGAGAAGATGTGCTCTTGTGATGACAAGCTGAGATTTTTCCTCTTTTAAATTTCAGGTTTGTTTAGTGCTGATGTTTAATCTTGCGTTGCAGAACTACTGAGTCTGACTGACCAATCAGAGATGAGCAAAACCAGACATTTAGTTAAATACTGTTTACTTTTTTCATTTGAAAGGCTGCAAAGCAATCACATCATATTCAGTCTTCAGTCAAAATGAGTCTTTCAAATAAACATCAGAGTCTCAAACATTTTCTCACTGATGGCCAGAGAGAGAAGAGTTAGACTCTGTCTGTGGTAAAATCCAGTATTGAATATATATTTGATCTGTAAGATAGAAAACCAAACAGCGAAAAGATTTTTAAGGTTTCAAGTTTAACATTATAAAATGATTTTAAGGTTGTGTTTTACTTAAACATTTACAATTCTTGAATACTTAAACACTGAAATGATCTGCTGGTTTCAGTCCAATTAACGTGTTTATAGAACCAAATTAAAATATTTGTTTTAAAATGGAAGTAGTTTTACATGTTTATATATCTATTTATTAATATACAATTATCTATTTTGAATATGTTGCAATTGTCACATTCTGCAACTTTTGTTCTGTGTTTTTATGCTGACTCATTCATATATAGAGTAATTTCGTGGTAAAAAATAGTGACACTTTGATTACAGGCTTGACTTTAATTATTGCATTGTGGCAGTTAAATAAACCACAAGCACATATGAAAGTAACAGTAATAGCATATATAAAAAAATAAAAGAAATGTTGTCATACTACCCAGCGCTACTCTCTAGTAATCCACTAAGTGGAAGTACAAAGAGTAGTGAGTTAAACTGGTCCAAGCAGCGACTCTGTGATACTATTTCTAGCTGTGGTTTGTCAAACTGCAATTTGTCAAATATAAATATAAACTAAACCTGCCTGGTGCTGGTTGCTTGATCCCTACAGCACAAAGCATAAAGAGATTATTGTGATCTACTGGATCAAAACCAGCACACGAGTCTGTACTGGACAGTTACAAAGATCTAACAGAACCAGTACCGTCCATTATCTTGGGTCAGGGTATCATTGGTGTTTTTATTTTCTGAAACCAGACAAAAACTCTTCAGTCAGACCAATACTGTATCAATGCAGTCAAAATAATCAATACATTTACCTTTGGTGGGTTGTTTCCGTTTGCAAGTATTTTTTATTCTTTGAAAGCTTGAATAAGATATTAGTGAAATTTGCAATTTACAGTTATTGAATTTATAAACTGTCTAAACATGAATGTTTAGAAACCACATGGTGGATCTTAGTAAGAATGACTTGGCAATTCGAAAAACCTCAGAAGGTGAAGAAACACAAACTGACAGTTCTGAACTCAGGCTGATTTTTATCTCTGCTTTGTAACGTTAAACTTCTGTTTTTAGCTGCTTTTCAAGAAAACTTAGCAAACAACCTTTATAGCTTTATTATGTTTTTTGTTGTTTATTGGGTTGCATAGGAAAGTTAATGTTGGCACTGTTACCTATCAACAAGAAACCTTTCTCCAGAACATCTGTTCTCTATGCTATGGAGAACAAATGTTATTCAATATTAATTAAATAAATAAATATCGATTTCTTTCATATTTCATAAAATATTTAAGAAATACTCTAAATGTAGAATAATTATTTAAATATTCTTTAAATATTTGAAGAAATATTTGTATTTCTTTAAATATAAAGAAGTTATGGGTACCCTGACTTCCTGCCACAATCCAAAATATGAATGTTGAGGTCAATTAGCTGCTCTGCTTTAAAATATCTCTATATGTGTGTATGTGCATGGAGGATTTCATGATGTGTGTGTATCTGCTTCTTTTTGCCTTCTGTATGTGATTAGTGAGACTTTAGTGAGACAACAATGAAAGAAAATTTTATGACGGACAAAGACGACCAGAGTAAATGCAATATGGAGTTTTCAAATGATTTCATTTATTAAAGAACAAATCTATCCATACTAACCTGGGTCTATGTAAAAACAGTAGTTGCTCCCTAAAGCTAGTTACTGGTTGTGCCACCTTTGTTGCCAGCAAAATGTTTCACAGTGGGGATGGTGTGTTTGTGGTGTTGTGCAGCGTTTGGTGTCGGCCAAACATAACATCTTGTCTGATGACCAGAAAGGAAATATCTCTGATTACAATTGGAAACTAAGGTTGGCAACATGAACTTTAATTAAGCCCAGATAAAAACAAAGCATATTAACAGTTAACAACCAGTAGCATAAAGTGTGGGTTGTATTCGGTACATTTTTAGTTAATGTTGTAACACCATTGCTAAAACCCTTCTTGCTGCAACTGTCACCACCATGACAGGCACAAAGATGAGTTGTGGGTTTGGTTGATGGTGAAGGATGAGGCAAGGCATGAACCAGATCTGATCAAGAAGTGCAGTTCTGTGGCATTTCTATCTGAACTATAAAAACAAATAATTTGTTGGTTTGTGTAATATTTACTTGTAACTGAATATAAACTGGCATGTGGAAACCAGTGTAAGTGCAAGCTTAGTTTGTTTTATTAAATAATGCTTTATGTTCACAATGTTATCTACATGTTGACAGTTTGTCAACAGGTGTGAAAGCTTTTCTTCTAGTTGTTTTAAGTAAAGTTTATCTTATCTGTATTAATCTCAAAGTACTTAACAACGTTTTGATTTGACAAAGTGGATAATAGTGAGGTTAAAAGGCAGTAACACAGATTAAAGAGAACTAACATTAAATAATCTTTAACAAACAAAGCATAAAATGTAACACTTCTTAAACACTAAACCTCTTAAGTACTGGGATATAAGTACTGGAAGAAGGCAGGTCTGTACATGACGACCCAGGAACAACTGGCTGTGCTGCAGTTACTTACAACTGTTCATGTCCTGCAGCAGGCAGACGTCTAACGTCTGTCTGTGGGCCTGGAAATACAGATTACATTTGAATCCAAATGAAAAATGGCCACTATTTTTAAGTTGTGTTGCTGTTTCAAGCATTATTACAGTGGGTGAGGTTTATTCACAAACATTATTATTAAACTCAGAAATTGTAAGATAAATAAATAAAACCAAACTTATTTTCTAAATCAAGTACTTGCTGAAACATTAGTAAACCATTTATAAATGTATCAGTGAGGAGTTTGTTCTGTCTAAATAAGTTCCATTAGCTCCTGTTGAAACGTTGACCCAGAAAGAACTTCAAAGTCAACGACATTCCAGCTAAATATGTAAAAAAATGTAAAATTTGTTTTCTGTTTGTGCATGCTCAGTGGTAAGGCATAAACCTTTATGACCTATGACCTCATGTAATCTTTCCATTAACACCAGATCAATCCTTCACACTTTGTTGTGGGCTTGAGCCCCTGCCCTTTTTATCCTTGATGCCCCTAGTGCCCTTTTTGAGTATTTTATTTCAAAAACATTTTTTTTAATTATTTTTATTATTAATCTGTATGTCAGAAGGCCTGTTTGTTCCCCTCAGCAATAATATTTCTCTAAATATAATAATGTAGTAAAAATAAACTAGTCTGGCTGCCCTCAGGCTAATAATGACTCTCAGAGCCTCCATGTTGTTCAGACTCCATGGTGAGGAGGAGGAGGATCTGTTCCTCTATCTATCTAATTATGGGCAAGAATATTTTCATTAACTGGTTTGTGAATAAAAACGTAGGTCTGATGTTGATGTTAGAAAAACTGTTTCTATTTATATTTTTATAATCGTCCTGCAATAGTGGGACAAAACCCGCCTCACCACTAAACTCAGAAATGCTGCAGAGAAACTTCTGACTTTAACTTCATCATTCTGCTAAAAGCCCGGTTCGCTACAGGCAGTCTGGGTCGGAACCACCGACAGATAGAAAGAATATCTGTCTTTATATCAGACATCCTGATATAAGACACTGAGACTGTCACCGCGAGTCGCAACGCAGCTCAAAGCCCCGGTACCGCCTGGTACCGCCTGGTACCACCCGGTACCACCCGGTACCACCTGCTCTCTGTTCGCTCTGCTTCTCCTTAACGTTTCTACCAGGCGGGTTAAAGTCGCTGCTGGAGGTTCTGGGCTGTAAACAGAAGTTACTGCAGAACCTCAAGTGTTAAAGGAAGATTCGGCCCATTTAGAGTCACAAAATAAACATCAGAGAAAATATTGTAGCAATAATCAGAACCGCAGCAAAAAGCCAAACATGCCACAATGAAATGAATCAAAATGTCTCCAAAGCATCGGGGGACTGACAGGGGCCACCAGGGGATTCCAGGTAGATTCCAGGTAGGTTCCAGGTAGATTCCAGGTGGATTCCAGGTAGGTTCCAGGTAGGTTCCAGGTAGATTCCAGAGATGCGCATCGCAGCAGCTGTTCTTCCAGGGCCGGCCCAAGGTAATATGGGGCCTTAGCCAGAACCCCCCGTCCTACTAAGAACCTCAGCATCACTAACATGTTTAAATGTCGATCAGGTGAATCTGTGAGAGGGAGACCAGGTTTATTGGCCCAGTTTAAAATCAATCACTGATTATTGGTTATTGGCTGTGATGTATTTGTGAACAAACCCATTTCAAACACAAAGATTACACCATATTGTAGCCATGGTAACACAACAATCAAACTATCAAGATGATTCTTTAAACTTTTACAAAGTAAACGTCCTAATTAAATCCTAAATGTACTATTTATTTTTCTCAGCTGAATGCATTAAAAAAAATAATAACATTCTGTATAAATGATGCTACAGCTTTAGATCTATGGTCTGTGTTACAATTAAACCATTTATAGGGGCCCCTGAATGTCTGGAGGCCCCTGAATGTCTGGGGGCCCCTGAATGTCTGGGGGCCCCTGAATGTCTGGGGGCCCCTGAGTGTCTGGAGGCCCCTGAGTGTCTGGAGGCCCCTGAATGGCCCCTACCAGCAGCTACTGAGTTTTCTTTGCCTTGATATCCCAGTCTTATAATTCTAGATCTAGAGGTTTAACATCAAACTATTATATAGTTTTAACCCCTTTGAGTTTCTGATCTATAAATCAGTCTGCAGCCAGGTTGTTCTAGAGGTTAAATAGATATTATTACGGCTTCATTAGTAAAATGGCAGCAGCTTATTTCATAACTTCATGACCTTTGACCTTCTCTCCTCTGGTCTGTTTAACAGCTACAGTCTCAGATCAGCTCAGCCCTCCAGGACTGTCAGCAGCAGAAACAGAAACTTTTTACCTGTTGGGGAAAATAGAGACTAGATTTGCTTTGCATTTCCTGCATGATGGCGATGATCCAGTAGGATCCAGTTAGATTCTTGGTTAATATGGGTTGTTGCTATGTTGTTGTACAGAGTTTTTGTTCAATGTGGCCCTTTTTTAACTTTGAGCCCCCGCCCCTCCAAAGGTCTCTGCACGGCCCTGCGTAGCTTTCATCAAAATACCGGAAAATCCATATCATCCCGGTCGCAACAAGCCGGTGGCGAAGTGCATCGCGTAACGTTTGTGTGTGACAAATGCAGGTGTCAAATCCTGTCGTTAACATAAACACAAACGCTATAAATGGCTGGGCAAGGTGAGAGTTCATCTATGAATACATAAAGGCTGGAGGATAGACATTCTTCTATAATAGCCTGGCTATTTGTGAGCCTGCCTCTTTATTATTACACTGAATATAGTTTCAGATTTTTGTATAAGTTTTCTTCAGGTTAACTTAGAAAGTGAGTTATTATTGTTGCAAGTTAATTTTCTAGACAACAGAAAAATAATTGTTAGGGAAGTTCAAATGTTAAAAATTGGACTGATGTTGACATGCGATAGTAATGTTAGACTTACCAATGTTTAATTTTATTTACATTTTTTATCCGATTCCCCGATTAATCATAAGAATAATGGATAGATTACTTTATTACTAAAATATTAATTTACATCAGCCCTACTGTCTCTATATGTGTGTATGTACAATATGGAGTTTTCAAATGATTTCAGTTATTAAAGAACAAATCTATCCATACTAACCTGGGTCTATGTAAAAACAGTAGTTGCTCCCTAAAGCTAGTTACTGGTTGTGCCACCTTTGTTGCCAGCAAAATGTTTCACAGTGGGGATGGTGTGTTTGTGGTGATGTGCAGCGTTTGGTGTCGGCCAAACATAACATCTTGTCTGATGACCAGAAAGGAAATATCTCTGATTACAATTGGAAACTAAGGTTGGCAACATGAACTTTAATTAAGCCCAGATAAAAACAAAGCATATTAACAGTTAACAACCAGTAGCATAAAGTGTAGGTTGTATTCGGTACATTTTTAGTTAATGTTGTAACACCATTGCTAAAACCCTTCTTGCTGCAACTGTCACCACCATGACAGGCACAAAGATGAGTTATGGGTTTGGTTGATGGTGAAGGATGAGGCAAGGCATGAACCAGATCTGATCAAGAAGTGCAGTTCTGTGGCATTTCTACCCATTTCTTAATTTTGTGGTTGACGGTGAGATTAGAAGCTCTATAAGTATCCAGTGATTTCATGGTGAAGGCAATAGGTGCTACCTGGCTTAAGAAGGCTAAGAAGACAGATCATTCTGCATCAGGTTTGCCAATGAAATTTTTGCTTCTTTTTTTAATCATCATTTGAATTGTATTAACATGTATGCTTTATTTTGACTTGTCTTTAGTTTTCAAATTTGCATCATCGCATCATCTCCATCATGAAGTTGTTGGCTGTGTTTCTCCTCGTTTTCTCCATGATGGCTAAGAGCAGTGGTGAGCATGAGGATTTTAAATATAATGAAATCATAAAGTAATTAAAACACACAAACATACTAACTCCAGCTTAAAATATCCACAGCTAGCTCCAAGGATACCTCTGCTCATGAAGGTTAGTCGTTTTTTGTCGTTTTTTTTAGCCCCAACTCTAATCCATGATAAACAGAGCAGGGCGGTAGCAGAGTAAGTTTACATGAGTACTGTGTGTAAGTAGTTTTGAGAAATTCTACTTTACTTGATGATCATTCTTATTGAAAACATATTTCTTTCATTCCACTAAACGTTCAACAATAAGATCAAACTGTTGACTTCTGATGTGGAAGTGTTTGAATCAGGTGAAAACTCCTGTTAAAATAAAAACCTTGTAAAAAAGTAACAAGGCTTTTGTTATTTGTTACCTCTGTTTTTCTTGTTTGTGCACAAGTGTTACAATCAATTTAATGTTGAATCATTTTGATGTTATATGGGACAAAATAAGGTCATTTTTAGAGAAATGCCACATGCACCTCTTGATCTGAACTCTGCATTTGTTTGCCATCAGAACAAGTTGACTTGTTCCAGAGATCTGTTCCTTGTACTGCTGGCTGGACTCTGATCAACGGTCGCTGCTTTCAATATGTTAAAAAAGGCATGACTTGGGCTGCAGCTGAGGTGATTTCCAACAACATTGTGCTCTTAATTTCTTTTGTTCTTTGCTGAAAAAGTCCAGATACTTCTAATTGTTATGTCTGTAGAGAAACTGTCTGTCCATGGGGGCAAACCTTGCATCAGTTCAGAACGCGAACGAGTACCGTGAGATGCAGAAAATGATCGCTGCATCAAGTTTGGAATCCAAAGCAGCATGGATTGGAGGCAATTCACAGGAGGTATTGTCGCCAGTATATTTTATTTGTTGTGTATTTTGTGAAACATTGAATGACATGTGTCATCTGGTGTATATTGTCTTCCAGGAGAGCATTTGGTTGTGGAGCGATGGAAGCCGTTTCGACTACAAAAGCTGGTGTTCTGGAGAGCCTAATAATGATGGCGGCAACCAGCGCTGTATACAGATAAACTATACAGGTATAAGAAAATATCACACTAGTCTGTTTTTTCGGTTGGTAAGATGACTCATGGGTAAAACTAATTTACTGTGCATGTTAACTTTTTAGTTGACCTGCATAAACATTTACTGAATTTACACCAGGAGCTTATATTATTTTTCTTGTGGAAAAAGGGTTTTTATGATATGATGTTTGACTGATGTGATGTTCTCTTGCTTATAGCTGCAAAGTGCTGGGATGACGTGAACTGTGCTTTTCAGCTGCATTCTGTCTGCGCCAAGAAACCCTGAGAAATGTGAGGTTCCCAAAGAGGCCTGATGTGTAAAACAGAACCAGTGGAGGATCAGTGCTAGGTGTTTCTGTTTTCCTGCCTTTTTAACCTTCAGAAAACCCAAAGATATTTCTGCTTCTTTACTTCATATAATTTCTCTCTTTAATGCAACCTAAGGAATGAAGCGACAAGCAAACAGCAGCTGGATTGTCTCTCTGTAATAAGATCAGACTGAATGAGTTATAAGAAAGAATCATCTATGCAAAACTTTCTTCTATTCTTTGGCAAAGCAAAAATAAAACTTTTACAGTTTATTCTGTCTTTGTGTTGTTTTGTTTTCTGAAACATTTTCTGTTTCTTGAGAATCAGAATTCGTATCAATAGTAGGCTTATGTAATTATCAAAAATTACAACATTATTAATGAGATTATTAATAATTTTCAACTTTTTTAGTTGAATCAGGAATTATAAGTCAAACTTGTCAATATCTCGTAAACGAATGAATAACCTGATCAGGTTTTCTGGGTCAATAGAACCCCAGCATGTTGTACTATTTTACCTTTGTATGGAAGCCCAGAAAGCCCAAATGAAAAAAATAAAATAATCTTATAACATGGGTGTCAAACTAATTTTCATTTAGGGGCAATATCAAGATCATGAATGTCCTCAAAGTACTGAATGAATTGATAAAAGCATCAGTTTGCCTACAGACACGATGCATATTATTATCCACAAATTTTACAGATGTGCCCAAAGCTGGATGACAGAAAGACGATTCTTTGACGTGCCATCCATAGCTGCACTGCTGCAGTATAAAGACTCTGTTAAAAAACTTTAACCGGGAAATGTGGGTATTATTAAATTAGTGCAGTGCGCCACAGCAAAGGGAAAAATAACACAGACCAACAGTTGAAGAACAACTTAAAAAGATCCTTTTTTCTTGTTCATCTATTGGCTATGCTAGATACAGACCCATTGTCATAGCAACACACTGACAACAGCTTCACTAGTATGTCAGGAATCAACACCAAAAAACATGCAAACTATTCCCATACATGGAGTATTATGTTTTCAGGCTTGATGTTTTATTTACGATTATTAATAAGTGGCTATCTGAACACAGCAGTGGTTGATTAGCCAATTTAAACACCTGCACTACTGATGATCTGTCAGAGTTGCCTTTGTTTTTAACAGAACCGGATACACCAAATTCCTCAGGACATCTACATGTTAAGGTTGCCAAAGTCAAGCTAGCATAACTAGTGTAGCAGTGTGATGTTATTACACTAGATTGTAAAGTGAGAAGCTATTCCGTTAGGAAATTATATGAGCACCGACAGCTTTTATTTTGAAAAGACGACCAATCCATTTCAAAACAGTGGGTAACTTCCTGTCCCAAAATTATTATCTTTATTCAAATTTAATATGTTGTGAATAAAACTGTGAATTATTACCTTTAATGTTTAACATATTGAGTTCATAGATTGTTGTTTAAAGTATCAGTTCGAAATTTAAAAAGAAAAGTTATTGGGTCATACCATTATAATCTGTGAAAGGTTTTCCCACGCTCTCCGACACGCTCTTTCTGTTCGGATTCCGTGGGAGAAGGCGCTGTGGAACACTGTGAAAAGAAAAGCCTGTTCTTGATTACTATTTTCTGCCATTTGAATGCAGGATCATTGATAGGTATTTTTCCTTTCGAACCTATATAAAATAAAGAACCACAGACAACGTATTATGAATTTTATAGCCAAGCTTTTGCAAAAGGAGAAAACACAGAGAACTGCTCCTCTGACCAGTTCACCATGTGTTCTGAAACTCTGCAGTAGAGCTTGTCTTTTTATTAACACAAAACAAAAGCAAAGGGGGCTGGTGCTGATAAGATTAGGAGCCCCCGAAACGAACACAATCAAACACAGTTTTACGACTAAGGAATTTCTACCTAGGGGACAGTCAGGAAAAACAACAAAGGTCGTAAAACTTCTGATACAATCAACTAGCAACCCAGTTCCTAGGTGTGATAACTAATCAAAGGTCTGAGAAACACATTGTTAACTGTTTCACATGAAGATAAACAGACAGTAGTGACTTCCAGGTCAGTTCATACACACATAAGGAAGAGAATCACTTTAAAAGAAAATCACAATGTTCTTTAGACTGAATGTAATCTAAACGCATAATAAAATGATAATACCAAAAAATCTCTAACAATCATTAAAAGTGCTTTCCAATCAGCTGTGGTCTGGCTGTGGTCACTCTTTTACAAGACACAACGCAAGATCAGCTACGCTACACTAGCCTACTTCCCGCTCCCTTTTCTCTAAATTAAAACTTTTTCCTGACCTGTGAAATGTGACACTCTTTGACCTTTTTAGTATCTAGTTGTTGTAGTGAGTCCCTTTTTCTTTTATATGTCAGACGTACATGGCACTTTCAACATCAATATGTGTTTGAATCCGGGACTTTCCCACCAACCATTCTCAGGTGGTGATAATGGTTCTCCACCTTGGTTCTCAGTACAGGCACAACACAGGGCTGTGAGCTCAGTCCGGTTCTGTTTACACTGTTCACCCATGACTCTGCAGCCATCCACTTGTCTGACAAGGATCTAAAGTTTGCAGATGATACAGCCGCAGTGGGTCTGATTCAGCCCGGTCTCTAGAGGCTGCCCTGTCTCTCTTTTTATTATGCAGGTACAGATGTGGGAGCACACTTTGCTGATTGACTGTGGATCAGCAACCACATTGGACCAGCAGATGATGACCGTACCAAACAGATGCTGATGATGCCCACCAATAAACAACTGTGCAACCATTCCTCCAGTGGGGCAGCTTTATGAAGACGCTTTGTACAGGTGATGCTTTGCTTGCTTGTTTTTTTGAAGACTGTTTTGGGCAGATTTGAAGTCTTTTGTTCTGCTGACCCACTTTGCTCTGCTGGAAGATTGTGCTTGAGGAGTTTGGTACTTCCTTAGTATTTATTTTTTTTCTTTTGAGTTGTTTTGAGTTTAAATGAACATGTTTGGTTATTTTTGGTCATTTAATTAAGTTACACTTGACCTGCTTTAGCTTTGTTAGTTCTAGTTTTGAGTGTTATTTGGGTTAAGGTGTACCGGTTGTTTGTAAAACCTTCTTTTTGTAATAAACCATTTTAAATTCTACCTTTTCTTTCTCTGGACACATTTATGTTACCTAGGAAGGACCTGGTAACAATGATGAGACCCTGTAGAGAGAGGAGATCCAGCACCTGTCCCAGAGGTGTTCACTGAACCATCCAGTACTGCAGAAGGTACTCTGCAGTACTGGGACGTCCTGAGTCATGTTCGTTTATTGCTTTATTCCTGGACTAGTGACAAACCTGATCGGCTGCTCCTTGTGTAAAGGTCAGTAATGGAGCTCAAACATAACAAAGTTAATGATTTGTTGATGACTTGTGGTTTATTCTTCCAAGTGATACAATTAATGGGAATATACTAAGGTATGTTATAATATTTACATTGATAAGAATATATTTCCCTAGCCTTTGAAGTGTGTCGTAAATCTGCTCTATTATTCATTAATCAGAGCTGAAGCAAAGTCTTTGATTTTTAAGGTGTAGTTTCTGAAATACTCTTGAGCTCTTTAGTCTTCCTTAGATTTAAAACAAATTAATCTCTGCTTACTAATTATTCAGGATAAATTTAAATTTAGAAGAAAATGGTAAGCAGCAAGAAAAATATCCAAAACTTTCTTTTTCCTGATGTTAAGCTACTGATTTCAATGTGTGCTTGATTTTCAGCCTTTGGTGTGAAGGTTGATGAAGACAAAAGGAAAACCGTGAGTCCCATCCTTAAGCATTTTATCAACCTCTTTCTGTTTTAATGTGTAAATATAAAATTTAGATATAACGTGTAGCGCAGTAATGGCTCTGTGCGACCATCACCATTGCTGGACATGCTTGTCAGGGTTTCATGTATCAGAGACATCTAGTGGCAGACTGAGGTAGTTACTATAAAAAGTGCGATCCAAACAGATTTTCATTAAATTGCTCATAATTTAATAAAGCCAATAATTATAGTTGAAAATATTCTTCTTGAAGATGAGCTGCTTTACCAGGAATATTGACGAAAACAAATAAAACAACTGAAATGTGTCAAATTACATCTTTCATACTGTAATAAGTGGTGAAAATCAAAATGCTTGAAAAAAGGAATAATAAATTACATTTCAAAAGCTTGTATCTAATGCAAGAAAATCCCTTTTATCTCAAAGAGCACAACTCAATATATTTTATAAGAAAGAGTTTTAAGGCATACTAATAAGAAATAATAACATAATAAAATTACTATCACAAAGTCACAATATTACAAGAATAAAGTCAAAATAATAATAAAGTCAAAATAATACAAGAATAAAGTGATATTTCTAGGATAAAGTCATAATGTTATGACTTTCTTCTTGTGATTTTATTATTTTTATTTTCTTAGTATAGTTCTAATTCTTCATTGTACCCTTACATCATTTTAAATGATGGTTTACAGTCATCTGGTATTACAGATTTAAAGCAAATACAGTTAAAAAAGAAAAAAACAAAGAAGATGACAGGACTAAAATGACCTCAAATAAGTGACATGAGATGCAAGATAAAGCTGATTGGATGAATCTAAACCTGAAAAAATAACAAGAAAGATAGTGACTCAGTTTCAGAGGGACATTTAAATTATATCTGAATGAAGATGATAGTGAGGGGTGAGATGAAGGCAGATGATTTGTTGTGGACATTATGCTAATTTTAAAACAATTTTATTTGCAATACAGTATTTACAGTAGTGGTAGTATAAGAATGTTAGTTTTTCTCCATATTTTACACTGTCAGCAGATCTTGTGCCATCCATATTTGTTTATGACACACATACATTTTTACACTCATTTACAGTTATATGTACACATGTTCAGTAATTTCTTCCTGCATTTTAGCCTTTGCATCATCCTTACAACAACTGTTCCCTATTAAGTAATTAGAGTTAAACTCATTTAATCATCATAACTTTTTAACTTAAAACTGATTTCTAACAACAATAAAACAGGGAACACATGATGTCTTTTCTGAATGTATAAAATCAAAAGATGACTATTTGAATACAGTAGAGAAAATACTGCTAGAGTGTAGAGTCAGTAGGTAAATACTTTTAAAAACATTTTCACATTAAAATAAACTGGACAAACCCAAGCCTGGTTGTTGTGTGCAGAAACTGTATGTGTTAACCATTAACCTATGACAGGTTTTTAATCCTATTTCTGACTTGTGGGCATAAAATTAGGACAGCATCCTTTTTTCTGAGAAACAACTTGTACATCGTTTCCAACAATCTACCCACAACTGACCTACTAAAGGACCAAAGACTAAATCAGGACATGAATGACAGTAAAATGTGTCCTAAGAATATTTTTTATCAACAAATTGCATGTGGAGGAGGATAAGGCAACTTCAAAAACTATTTACTGACACACAAAAGTTTGTATTTCTACCCAAATTAGGACTTTGGATTGGCTTTTGTTCATTTAATTAACTCCATTTACGCCTAATACAGACATTTTCTCTAACCCTAAAGTGAGCCTTTGTTTTTCTTGTCAAAGCGCCAGAGGGTGCGCTGCAGGTTTGAGTTCTTGCATAAGCCTGCAGGTAAGCAGAGATTAAACGTCGGTAAACCCAGTAAAACCTGAAAGACTAGTTTGTTTTCCATCAGCTCCATTAGCTCCTGTTGAAACGTTGATCCAGAAACAACTTCAATCTCAACCACATTCCAGCTAAATATGTAAAAAAGGTCAAATTTGTTTTCTGTTTGGGCATGCTCAGTGGTAAGGCACAAACCTTCATGACCTATGACCCCATGTAATCTTTGCATCAACACCAGATCAGTCCTTCACACTGTTTGAAGCGCTAATCTGACTGGATACTTACCAACCAAAGTGAATCTACAGAGATCTCTGCTTACAGAAAGATCCCAAACACAGATCACATCATTAAACTACAGAGCATCAGATTTTACTGCAAAACAAAAACCTCCAGTAGAAAAATAAAGAAAACTCTAGTTTTTCATTTCAATACATTTATTCAGCACTGCACTATTTATTAACATTTACTCATTGTTAAATATGTTATATTCTTTTTATTTTTAATAAAGTAAATAAAAATATTTAATATCAAAGAAGAAATTTTTTTCCCCACTTTCTTAAAATACTGTAATTTATTTTCCCTCTGGAAGGAAACGGTTCCATCACAACTTAGATTTCACAAAGATGAGAACAAGGGTCAAAGGTCAAATATCCAACAATGCTCTTGTTTTCAGAGTTCTTCATGTTTTTACCATCAACCATCACCAAGTTAAAGGTCTCTAATTAACCCAGAGGATCAATGTTCTACCAATAAACCTGCCTACTTGATGAACCGAACATTATTTTATCATAATGAATTGTTTTCTTCTAATTAGAAGATAAAATGTTCACAATACACCAGATTAATTCAGCAGAATTAATAGATTAAGTCAGTGGTTCCCAACCTTTTTATTACCGGTCAAAATTTGGCGATTCTGCTGCGGCCCGGATGGATATGTACACATTGTTATACTAGCTTTACATTGTAATCTTTACTTTAATCTGATGTGTCTACATCAGTACATGATTACTGGAATACATTTGAAAGACTTGTAGGATCAGTGAGTGTCATTTTACAAAGATCATAAAAATGTAAACACAAGTGTTTCAAAATTCCACATAATCCAAAGTGGACATTGTAACAGATACTGTAAACTCTTCAGTTTGTTTGTTGTGGTTTTGTCTTTAGTTGGGTTGAAATGATGCATGACAGCTTTGCAGCAGGTCAACAGGTGTGGCAGCTTTTCTTCCAGTTGTTTCCTTAAGTCAGGCTTAAAGTCTCTGTAATAATCTCAGTGTTTAGATTTAGATAAATCATGAGGCTAAAAGGCAGGAAATATAAGTTAAAGAAAACTAACACCATAAATATTTTTTAACAAAGCATACACTGAAAGGTTTTATTAACATGTATTAAACATACAACATTTCTTAAGTACTCACATAAAACAACTGGAAAAATAAAATTAGTAAAATAACATAATTACACATCAGTAGTGATGTAACTTATAATATCTAATTGTTATCTGATTTATTTCTCCCCCATAGTTAGAACTTGTGGTTGGGTTTTGAATTATGTTTTTATTTGTATTAAATGTATATTTTTTTTGGAATTTTCAGTCAAATGTTCTTATTGAGTTGCATCAGGTGATCTGAGTAAAACTATTTTATTTGGCTCTTAAGTCAGTTTTGCCAGCGCTGAGCGACTATTTACCCTGGAGCGAGTAAAGAGTAGGAAAGATAAAATAGTTCAGTTTAGCGTGAGCTCTTTAGAAAAACAAACATATGATGGTATAACCTACCTGTGCACACATGGCTGAGTGTGGACATGTGAGCACAAGTTGAATTTTCTTGAATGGACACTAAGGGGTAAATGTGTCAAACATTATTACAGTAGGTGAGAGTTATTCTCACAAATTTATTAAACTTAGAAATATTACGACATATAAAGAAAACTAAACGTTTTTCATAATCTTACTCTTTCAGAAACATTAATAAGACCTTATCCATGCTGCTTCAGGAAGTAGTTTGTTATTTCTAAAGAGAAAGTATCTGAGGAACAAGGAGCTATTGTTCAACTTGTCACAGCAACAGGTTGGACAGGTTTGACTTCTTGTTTAGACCTGCAGGTGTAGAGATTAAATACTGATAGATACAGTAAAAACTTCAGACTCTACCACAACCCAGCTAAATATATAAAACAGGCCTTATTTGCGTCTTGTGTTTGTGTGTGTGCTTCATGATGATGCCTAGTGAAATAACTTATAATGAAATATGACTCCATGTCATACTTTGCATCTACGCCTTCAGTCACAGAGAACAACTTTCAGATGACTGATCTGATAGGATCCAGACTTACAGAAGTGAAACTACAGAAATCTCTTTCTACACAAAGATCCTTATCTACAGAGCCATCATTAGGCAGGGAAAGATGTGTGAAAATAAACTCATTTTATTTCACAGATATCATTTGTTAACATTTATTCATTGATAACTTCCACATTTTTTACTCCAAACAACAATTTTAACATAAATGTAATTGAAGTATTTTTTATTTTGTCCTTTTATCTTTAAGTCTCTTTGATGGTATTAGAAGATTTTATTCTGTAAACTTTAACAGTTTTATCCTCTGGGGTAAAACTAGGACACAGATAGTGGTGAGGAGGAAAACTCATATTTATATTTAGTTCCCAACCATCAACACCAGATCAGTCCTTCACACTTTTTGAAGCACTAATCTGACTGGATACTTAGCAACCAAAGTGAAACTACAGAGATCTCTGGTTACAGAAAGATCCCAAACACAGATCACATCATTAAACTACAGAGCACCAGATTTTACTGCAAAACAAAAACCTCCAGTAGAAAAATAAAGAAAACTCTAGTTTTTCATTTCAATACATTTATTCAGGACTGCACTATTTATTAACATTTACTCATTGATAATATTTTGTGTTCCTTTTGTTTTTAATAAAGTAAATACAAATATTTAATATCAAAGAAAAAATATTTTTTTCCCCACTTTCTTAAAATACTGTAATTTATTTTTCCTCTGGAAGGAAACGGTTCCATCACAACTTAGATTTCACAAATATGAGAACAAGAGTCAAAGGTCAAATATCCAACAATACTCTTGTTTCCAGAGTTCTTCATGTTTTTACCATCAACCATCACCAAGTTAAAGGTCTCTAATTAACCCAGAGGATCAATGTTCTACCAATAAACCTGCCTACTTGATGAACCGAACATCATTTTATCATAATGAATTGTTTTCTTCTAATTAGAAGATAAAATGTTCACAATACACCAGATGTTCAATTCAGCAGAATTAACAGATTAAGAGATAAATGGTATCGATTTCTTCAGTCTGAGATATTCCATGCGCTGTTGCCATCTAGTGGTCAAATACTGCTAGTAATCTTTAAAACCACAAAAACGAGAAAATCTGCTTCTTTCCTTGTTTATCTCTTTCTTTTCATTTTTTCTCTCTCTTGTTCTTTCTTTCTTTATTAATTGAATGAAAATGTTGAAAAATCTACAAGTTTTTATACACTCAGGGACAGAATTTCCACATAAAACACTGATAATAATTAACTTCCATCTGCTCACCTGTTTATAGATTTCAACAGCCTGTGACAAACAGTTCGTGTAGGCAACTAAAAAGGTGTAGTTTCTGAAATACTCTTGAGCTCTTTAGTCTTCCTTAGATTTAAAACAAATTAATCTCTGCTTACTAATTAGGTAAAATTATTCAGAATAAATTTAAATTTAGAAGAAAATGATAAGCAGCGGGAGAAATATCCCAAACTTTCTTTTTCCAGATGTTAAGCTACAGATTTCAATGTGTGCTTGATTTTCAGCCTTTGGTGTGAAGGTTGATGAAGACAAAAGGAAAACCGTGAGTCCCATCCTTAAGCATTTTATCAACCTCTTTCTGTTTTAATGTGTAAATATAAAATTTAGATATAACGTGTAGCGCAGTAATGGCTCTGTGAGACCATCACCATTGCTGGACATGCTTGTCACGGTTTCATGTTTCAGAGACATCTAGTGGCAGACTGAGGTAGTTACTATAAAAAAACAACAAACAGATTTTCATTAAATTGCTCATAATTTAATAAAGCCAATAATTATAGTTGAAAATATTCTTCTTGAAGATGAGCTGCTTTACCAGGAATATTGACGAAAATAAATAAAACAACTGAAATGTGTCAAATTACATCTTTCATACTGTAATAAGTGGTGAAAATCGAATGCTTGAAAAAAGGAATAATAAAGTTACATTTCAAAAGCTTTTATCTAATGCAAGAAAATCCCTTTTATCTCAAAGAGCACAACTCAATATATTTTATAAGAAAGAGTTTTAAGGCATACTAATAAGAAATAATAACATAATAAAATTACTACCACAAAGTCACAATATTACAAGAATAAAGTTGAAATAATAATAAAGTCAAAATAATACAAGAATAAAGTGATATTTCTAGGATAAAGTCATAATGTTATGACTTTCTTCTTGTGATTTTATTATTTTTATTTTCTTAGTGTAGTTCTAATTCTTCATCGTACCCTTACATCATTTTAAATGATGGTTTACAGTCATCTGGTATTACAGATTTAAAGCAAATACAGTTAAAAAAGAAAAACAAAGAAGATGAGAGAACTAAAGTGACCTCAAATAAGTGTCATGAGATGAAAGATAAAGCTGATTGGATGAATCTAAACCTGAAAAAATAACAAGAACGATAGTGACTCAGTTTCAGAGGGATATTTAAATTATATCTGAATGAAGATGATAGTGAGGGGTGAGATGAAGGCAGAT
Source organism: Xiphophorus hellerii (assembly GCF_003331165.1). Classification (NCBI taxonomy): domain Eukaryota; kingdom Metazoa; phylum Chordata; class Actinopteri; order Cyprinodontiformes; family Poeciliidae; genus Xiphophorus; species Xiphophorus hellerii. The sequence goes on from NC_045685.1 coordinate 26,045,787, forward strand.
GATTTGTTGTGGACATTATGCTAATTTTAAAACAATTTTATTTGCAATACAGTATTTACAGTAGTAGTAGTATAAGAATCTTAGTTTTTCTCCATATTTTACACTGTCAGCAGATCTTGTGCCATCCATATTTATTTATGACACACACATTTTTACACTCATTTACAGTTATATGTACACATGTTCAGTAATTTCTTCCTGCATTTTAGCCTTTGCATCATCCTTACAACAACTGTTCCCTATTAAGTAATTAGAGTTAAACTCGTTTAATCATCATAACTTTTTAACTTAAAACTGATTTCTAACAACAATAAAACAGGGAACACATGATGTCTTTTCTGAATGTATAAAATCAAAAGATGACTATTTGAATACAGTAGAGAAAATACTGCTAGAGTGTAGAGTCAGTAGGTAAATACTTTAAAAAACATTTTCACATCTCATCCCAAGTAGATATATTTGTTTTATGAGCTCATCCCAAGCCTGGCTGTTGTGTGCAGAAACTGTATGTGTTAACCATTAACCTATGACGGGTTTTTAATCCAATTTCTGACTTGTGGGCATAAAATTAGGACAGCATCCTTTTTTCTGAGAAACAACTTGTACATCGTTTCCAACAATCTACCCACAACTGACCTACTAAAGGACCAAAGACTAAATCAGGACATGAATGACAGTAAAATGTGTCCTAAGAATATTTTTTATCAACAAATTGCATGTGGAGGAGGATAAGGCAACTTCAAAAACTATTTACTGACACACAAAAGTTTGTATTTCTACCCAAATTAGGACTTTGGATTGGCTTTTGTTCATTTAATTAACTCCATTTACGCCTAATACAGACATTTTCTCTAACCCTAACTATTACTAGTATATAAGTAATAATACCCTTTACCAAAACTTCACTCACAACTTAAACCTAAACCTAACCCTTACTAAAGGGTTCCACCATGTTAAGATGAGGTTTGGTCCCCATAAGACCCATTGGTCCTCAGAAGGTCGGTAAATGTCCCAGAAATGGTCCTAAACAGACAACTAAACAAGTACACACACACACACACACGCCCACACACACACACACAGAAAAGTCCATCGAGAAAACACCCCCGCCCCTAAACAAAGGCCGGACAAAAAGTTGATGACAGCGACTTTGCAGCCAAAACCACAAACACCTTTATAAAGCAAACATGAGTGACATTTCCACTTCCTCTTCACAGTCACCACTTATGCATCTTGAATCTGCTTCACTGTAAAACAAAACTCTAGATTTCAAAACAAAACCTTCCTCTCCTGTTGAAATTTGCTCATAAAACAAATATATCTACTTGAGCACCAAAGAAATCTGAATTTATTTTTCTGGATGCTGGAAACGTTTCTGTGAGCTGATGTGGTCGGACACACATCATCTTCTCTGAGGTCAGCGGCTTCTGGAGATTACTCACACAATCCTTTCCATGATAACATCAAGATTTTTCCTTTGGTCTGCAACTATCTCAGTAGCTGTAAAAAAAAAAAAAGATGGTGATTAGATCTACACATTTTATGTTTTCAGTTGTATAACTCAGTCTCAAAATAGTTTGCTTATTGTTTTGTTTGTAGGAATGCAGTGGATAAACAGGAAGATTTATATTTTAGAATATGTCTGATGTCATTTAGCAACAACAAAATCCTGCTCAAGCTTTTAAAAGTAACTTTTGCATAATTTAATCTTAACTAATAATCCTCCTGTTCCTAAATATTCTATTAAGAAAAGCAAATAGTGATCAAGTTTGCGCAATATGTGCAAAAATGATCAAAAAGGCTGTTTCTTTAGCAATAAACTGAAAAGTTATCTTCAAAAAAAGGTTCAGCGATTCAGCGCTGTGGTTGCTGCCTGAGACCTTTTCAAATCAGCCCTTCAGCTACAGCTAGCCACTTCCTTTAAAGTGAGCTAACACAAAAAACACCACTATTACAAAACCAACCAGTGACATCACTACTATGTATATATCTATAATTACCCTAGTTATCAATTACCTACAACAACGCCCTCCTGCTGTCTGGTTTCCTTAATTTGTTTGTCTTCAGTTGTGTTATTGCTTGAAGATTTAAAAACACAACACAGAACAAATTAGACCCAGAAGGTTAAAATGAAAATCTGTCTTATCACTGTGTGATGAGTTGTTTGATGGCTACACTGTATGCATAAATACTGTCCAGTTTCTCTATAGGTTGATGTTAGTTGATTATAATTCAGTCTATTTGTTTTTCTTTTAAGATTTTGAAAGTTTCTGAGTTGAAAGAGTAGAAATGAGAAAACAAGACGTCCAGGACAGACAGCTTTACCTCTCCTCCTGTCTCTGTATATGAGTCCCAGTAGGATGGTGGACACCAGGTAAGGTATTCCCACAATCAGGTGACACAACAGTCTGGAACCAGGAAATGAAACTGAGGCTGTGGGCAAAGCCGAAGATGTTGGTGACAGAGATGCTGTAGATAAAAACAATACTTTCTTTTTAAATTCGAGTGCTGGTGTTTATGTAAAAACAATATTTCATGGCAACGATCTGACTCCATTTCAGCTCTGAAACGGAGGTCTATTAAATCTGTCAAATACTGTAGGAATATGAAGGATTCTCCTCACTGAGCTGGACGTGTTGATTGTTTCCGTCACTGAAAACGGTCAGCCAGCTGCCTTCTGATTCTCCAAGCCCTGCGGCGCTGCAGGTGTAGAGACCCTCATCGGATTCGGAAGCGCCGAGAATGGTCATCTCTCCTGAGCAGTTGCTCCTGAGGAGGCGGCCATCTTTGAAGAAGTTGTATTTGTGTTTGGAGGAGTTGGTCTCAGCTTTACAGTACAGAACCACATCAGCTCCTTCTGACACCGGCATGGCAGGACTCTCCAGAATCACTGCGCGATCTTTGGGGGAAAAAAAGAGGTTTTTGTATTTTGAGCCTCTGTGTTTCAGATCCACTATGCAGTCACATCGGCTGAGGCAGTTTTTAATGTAAAGCTACAGATTTAAATAAAAAATTTAAATCCCCTTTTTTTTTATTTGTAACCATCTGGTTTTGGAGCACAAGAAGAAAACATAAAACAACAAACAAGAAGAATCCTTACTTTAAAGTGGCAAAATAGAGGAAAGCAATAATATTAATGAATGTTCAACTTGTTTTTAATCAAAGGCAACTCTCAAGAAGTAAGAGTTTGGCTTAAAAGAACTCAGTGTTGCAGCATTTCTTAAGTTTTCTGGAAGTTTGTTCTAGAGAAGTATAAATACTGAATCCTGATTCTTCTTGTTTGGTTCTGGATGGATGGATGGATGGATGGATGAGGTTTTCTACATCTTTCTGGAACATTAATCCTTTAATTCTGAAAAATTAACCTTCTATCTTCAGGTTATAGAAGGTTGACTTTGTAACTGTCTTTATGTGGCTCTTAAGGTTCCGGTCTGACTCCATCACTACAGCCAGATTTTAGGCCAGATCTCTAGTTTCCAGTTGTAATAACTGAAGCTCTGCGTTGACTCTAGATCCAAAAATGACCACTTCAGAAAACTGAATAGTTATTCCACATCCACACTTTCATTTGTTCTATTGATCTACTCAAAGCTTAAATGGGTTCATAATTACCTGGTGACATTGTAAAGTAGAGCTGTGCATCATCTGCATAATTTATTTATTAGAACTGGTGGAAAAATGAGGAGCTCCAATATGGAACCTAGAGGAACCCCAAACCTAGGCCAGATCTACGTTTTGTTTTTTTATTTTTTAATAATATTTTTGTGGCTTCATTTTGACATTTCTGTAAGTAAGTTTCCACATTTGCTGCACTTTGTTCTGACCAAGTTTGCTGCTGACAAGAAACATGAAGTGAAAATGTTTAACAGCAACATCAGAAAGGTAAACTGTGTAAGATGAAAAAAATGGTGATACTGTTGCTATGGAGGTATTTTTTGCATAATATACACAATGATAGATTAGTTTCATTCATGTGATGTGCAAAGTTTATGCATTGAGCTTTCAGTCGTCTTTTTAATACAGGCCAAATGATCGAAAACCTTCAAAAAACACTGTTTGAATTTTTTTGGTACGGAAAAGACTAAATATAAGCTTCCCTCTGTCAGAGGATCGAAACAGTCGCCATTTTGCATAAGGTCATCAAAACCCAAACCAAACTGACAGAGTTTTAGGAGTGGAGTTCATTTATAAACAGTACGGATCAACTGTACCGGTTATGGTGATGTTGACCTCATTGCTTCGCTCCCCTGTGTCCGACTCGCACCAGTACACCCCGGTGTCCGTGGGGTAGGTGTTACCGATGGTGCAGCTGGACGCCGCGGAGGAGTAGCCCCAGCCGGAGTAGCATGGCCTGACCCCGCTGTCTGAAGTTCTCCTCTTCACCTTCCAGCCGGTGGTGTTGATCGGATCCTCGCAGTTCAGGGAGATGGAGTCGTACCGGAAGAACTGGGACCGGTCAGGGCTGACCTGAAGGCAGGCTGAGGGGGGATCAGACGGCTCACATCGGCAATAAATTCAGGGGAAATATAATTTTAGACACAATGAAAATAATTTATCAAGGATGAAGTGGAATTCAAACTCACAATGTTGCATTAGGAAGAAAAGACAGAGCAAAACACATTGAGCGTAAGACTAAAATGAAGAAATCAACAAATAAAAAACGGTGGGCAGTTGAAACAGGAAAAATAACAGAGGAAGTTGCACAGAAAGTATGAAACTGCTCCAGAAAATCAACGCAAACATCGAGAGAGAAAAAAAAAAAAGAGTATGTGCTGGAAAATATTTGTATACAGTCTGATCAGAAAAACAAGCGATCATTTTAGGACATTATGAGAGATTACAAAAAGGTGAAAGTAAAGGAGTGGAAAGCTCACAGTGTTTTTACTCACTCAGCATCAGGCAGAGCGGTGTTACCAGCATCCTGTCTGACCGTCGACTGACTGAAAAACACATTTTTCACTTCCTTTGTGAGAAGCAAAGATCCTGCAGGTACCGCAGAGGCTACTGAAGGGTGTCAGATACATGCATTTCCTTTCTGGAGATAAAGGTTCACAAAACAAACTGTGTGCAAACTATTCCAACTAGGAATGGTTCTTTATGGAGGGTTAAATCCAACACAACACAAATGTTTGAAGAAAAGGGTGCCAGAGAGCTAGATTTTCTAGATGTTCTGTTTTTCTCTGAGAAAGTAGCAGACTGGGAGCTACCACTTGCAACAAAGATTAAAACATCTTCATTGCCATAAGTGACAGAAACAATTTTAAAGCGAAAGAAAAACTAATACAGTTCCCACTTTAGAGGGAGTTTTGACACTAGTTTCACATCTAGTTTCTCAGTCATGGCAGGATGAGCCTTAGGCAGGTCAGCAGGTGTCCATCAGGCCTAGTCGATCTGTACTTTGATTAGGCAAACTTAATGTCAAAATATCAAATTGAGCAACTTTATGGTGAAAAGAAATGCAGCTACTGACAGCAATATTTATAGAAGTTGGGTTTAGATAAAAAGTCGACCCAAACCTCTCTCTCTCTCTCTGTTAATTTGATCAAATCTGCCTGAACATAATTTATATTTTTACGTCAGTAACGGCGCTTAAACCTGACAAAGCAAACAAAAGTCCAGATGCAACTGGCTTGTTTTTGTACATGCTAGGCTACATGATGGAGGGACGTTTTCTCCATCGTTACTCATGATTAGAAACAAACCTTCTTTTAATAACCCATTATTACTAATTACTAACTTACTAGTCTTTCTCAATATGAAGGTTAATCTTAGCTTAGCACAAACAGCCAATGCCCATCAATGTCTCCTTTTCTCATCAAAATGATTAGAATAAAATTAAAGTTCGTGTAGCCGACGACAGAGCATCCTGCCACCATTTACACTGAAATCAACTAAATAAAAGCAACATTAGACACATTCATGGAGGTTTGGTTCGTTCAGGCAGAGAAACAGGAAATGATCTAAAATAACCGGCTGAGATGAAGCCGTCATGAAATGCGGTGTAGATGGTGGTGAGGCAGACGCTGTAGACCCAGGATGTGAAAAATAAATGATTTTAATGATGAATGTTCAGAATAAGTCCACACAACCAGGCGGCACGACTGAGCAGAAGCCAGAGCTCAACGCCGGTAGCAACTGGTATGACGACAGGTCAACACGAAGGACTGAGCGCACATTAGACGCTGACAAGACACTGAATTGACATTGACAAGGACCCGACGAGGAACAAGGAACACAGGTGGAGTTAAATACACTGGAGGGTAATCACAGAAACGAGACACACCTGGGAACAATCAAGGGGAGGACAGGACAATGAAGAGACTCAAGGACAAGGAAAACTCTAAATAAATACACAGAAAAACACGGAACATGACAGAAGCAGGAATGGACAGAGACATTATTTCCATTAGGAGCGATTTTTACAATGACAGAAGAAAATGTTGAATCCATTTCAGGTGAGATGGAATCAAAACTCCTGATGGCGTTGAACGGCAGCTCTGATGTGATCCAGCTTGGAGACGTTGGCAGCCTTCGCTTCCTCAGCAGAGGCATCAAAAGAAGCCAAAACAGCTTTTAGACAAATGAAAATAAAGCAGACTTCTCATCTGAAGCATTCAGCTTCTCAGCAACGACGCTTCAAACAGCAGATAATAATCAATCCACAGAAACCCATCAGTTTAAAAGGATGGGAAGTGTTAAAGAAAGTAAGATTTTTACATGATTAAAGGTGATAATTAATAAAAACAGAAATAATCCATAGAGCATAGACTCACAGTGAGAGAGAAACAAAATAATACATTTATAATCAGAAATAAAAACTTCGTCAGAGTTGATGAAATCTTTATCCGCTGCCGTTTATGGATCGGCTTTAAAATGGTTCAGATTTTAAATGAATCGTCACCAGAAGGAAAAAAAGAATCCAAAGTGATTCAGATTCACTTTATTTTAGTAAATTAACAACATTACGAAAAGAGAACAAAATCCGACTTTATAAACGAGGCACTGATGGCTTCAGCTGTTTTTAACGTCCAGATTCACATCTGGCTTCTTCTGGTGCAGAATTATGACGCATGTCTCACGTAAATGATGTAAATGTCGGATAAAATGCGACTCAGACTGGAAACTATCGGATACGATTTAATTCCACACATGGAAGTTGTTAAGGAAAAATGATTATTTTTAGTGCTTAATACAGTTAATCTTACGACATGTGTAAAAGGTATATTCAGCACTCTTATTTGGAACAGTTTTCTGTTGAGCAGATGAGCAGGCATTCAGACAAACAGGGGCCAAAATGCAGATCACTCAATGGAGTCTCCCTGCTGTGAGGCCGGGCCATAGGAGGCCATAAAATTAGCATTCCCGGCAGGGCAGAGAGACTTTAGATTTCACAGGTATCTGTGAGATTGTATCTCAGGTCGTTCTGTACTCAGAATGACCGTGGGAGCCACGGGGGGTCAGGGCCAGCGATCCGCTCTTTTGTCTCGTCAGAAGACAGATGGTCCTTTGATCTTGGCCGTAGATTAAGGGGAGTTCCAAGTTTCTCTGAGTGCTTAAGGGAGTTTCCAGTTGGTCAACAAGAGGAACGCCTTGAGTGCATATATTAAACAGAAAAACACCCCCTTAGTATAAAATTTGGTGTCAGCACTAAATTTTCAGAGAGCGGCCACCATTTTGCCTTTTTGCATCGGCTCTCTCCAAAGACGCGTCTTTGCCTTTTTGTTTGTCTTTGTTTTGTGTTTGTCTGTCTTCCCCTTGTCTGTCTTTATTTTTATGAGAAAAATGCATATCTCTGTTGCTCTGCAGCTTTGTTGTTGATTGCTTTGTATGAGATTAAACTCTGTGATCTGTGACGTCAACACGGTTTGTTGTTGTTTCACTTTAGTGCACGCCACTGCCACTCGCTGAGGATCCGGGAAAATTAAAGAGGAAAGAGCCAAACGTTTTGTCCAAAGTTAACATTAAATTATCCTCTTTTTTTAACAAAGTGGATCCGATCAAATTATTTTGAAGGTGAAAACATCAGAGTAGGGCGGTTCAGACTGCCGTTAAAAAGTCCTATTTGTTTTGCGTAGGTTTGGAGTTCACTGCTGATAAAAATCAAACTTCGTATCACAACAAGCAACATGATGAATTCTCACGTGGCCTAGATGAAGTACAGCGTTCGTTCCCGGTTTAATGTTGGGATCGTCTGACCAGAACAACTTCTACACGCCTACTGCTTCCAATTCGTCACCGAATCATTTCCTCCTGACTTCCTGTCATCAACAGGAACCTCTTCTTCTCTGGTTTATTCCCACCAGATCACATCAGAGCTGCTTCAACCCAAATCCAGTCCGTTAGTTTAGGAAGTCCGGTTCAGTAGGTGAGATGTGAATGCTAATCTAACTCTGGTTCACCTACAAACCTCGAGTGACGCAAACTCTGGTTCGGTTTGAATGCATATGTGAATGCAAAGAGGACCGGAAACCGCTGCAAAAGCAGGAAGTGGACTACAGAGCAAGGCATTCTGGGTAATTACAACCAAATCTAACACGCTAGCCTAGCGCTAGCAGGAGAAAAGGCTGGTGGTTTTTATCCAAAGACTAAAGAGAAACCCTCCAAACGAACCTCCAAAGGAAGTTGCTCTCAGTGTCTTCAGAGGTTTTTGTGTCGTTTCCTTCAGTGGTTCTTGGTGCAGCGCCCCCACAGGCCAGGAGGGGAACAGGTTGGTTTGACTCAGAGAACCACAGCAGCGAAGGTAAGATGTTGATGTTCATGTTGGACTGCGTCCGGTCGCAGTGAGGGGAGCGGACGCCGCTGTCTGCAGGTAACTGCTCACCTGTCCTGTTCGGCTGCCATTTCGAATATTTCTGCACCACCTCGTCACCGCGCTCCAACAAACACAAAGAAGTGTGAATGTAATGAGTTCTTTAATAAAGGCTAATTAATTGGATCGGTTGGTCCTCAGAATGACAGCGTTAGCACACAAGGAGTCACTTTAATTAGCTTCCTCTATCATCCAGACACAGACAGGAAGACCAAACAAAGCTGCAGAGAAAGATCAGCTTCTGGCTCTTTATTCAAATCAGGAACGAATTCAGCAGTTCTTAATTAAGGGGCTTGATTTGGATTAATGTCTAGGAATTATTGCACATCTCAATATGTATGAATACAGCAGACTGTTTATGCTGCAACTTTTCTGCAAATACAGGCAAAATGTCCTGTAAGCAACACAATGCAGAAAATCCATTTAAACGAGGCTCATTAGGCACAAAGTGACGCGTTAAATGTCTGAATGGTGACGTGACTCTGGAGTCATTTTATCAGACTTTAAACCAAACCAAGAGTTCATTCAGCAGAACCTGAGCAACAGAAACTAGCAGGAAAAACGTTCATTTGCATCAGACGTTGTTTTCCTTCCACTGGATGATTTTTACCAGAGTTAAACACAGAAGAGTGAAAATTTCTCAACATTAAGTTTAACTAAAGGCCTTTTTTCCAGAGTCACAGCCAAATGGGACAAACTCTAAACATCTCTCTGGCTCCTTTAAGGCTTTAATTTTACATCCATGAATTTAAGACTTTTTAAGACCTTTTTTAGTTCCCTCATGAATGAATTTTAAGACACGTAACTCCATAGAAATGTACAAACATCGTCCAGCCAACTGCTGATAAATTTGCACTTAGACGATCTTCACATGGGAGAATGCAGTCCTACAAATACCACACACAACACCAGATGTTGCACTGGATTTCATTCCAGTCATTTGTGAGTGTTAGCATCTCGTTTTCAACAACAAAGATAGCCAGGTGGAAAAACAGGAAGTTATTCCGGAGGCAGGCTCATTATGTGTAACATCCCCACCAAATGGGAAGCACAAATAGATTCAAGATAGAAAAAGAGCCTCTCACACTGTCTGAATACACTGATGGTATCAAGCTGTTTTTGTAGCTCTGCTTGCATGTAAGGAATGCTGTGAAGGTTTTGGTGTTGCCCCCTGCTGGAAATCAGTTGTAACTTGCTGATCATGCTAATTATCTTGAACTTGTAGCTCTGTGTTCAGCTGTTTCCTTCTTTAACTGAAAATGCAGTGAAAATATATTGACTTTTGAAATGCAACTTTTTCCAAATGTTTATTTTATTTATTCTTGTTCATTTGCATTTGTGTAGAAACAAATACTTGGGAGAAACATGTAGCTTAATAACACATATACATAAAAAACAACAAATGGACACAAAGGATGTGTCATTTGGACGTGTCCCAGCAGCATGGATGCACAAATGCATCATTAATACAGTATCACGATTAAATAAACATCAATAACTGAAAATAAACACTTTTTTTAAATAGTGGTCAACCAAACGGTTTACCTGACGGGGGTTCATGTCCGTACTGCCAGCAGTTTATGGGCAAGAGTCAGGGTCATTTTCTGAAAATGTAATACCTTAAAAACTTTTAGGTTTAAGGTATGTTTTAAAGTTGACCCAGATGTAGCTACAAACTTGGAAAACCAGAACCAACCCTGTATATAGTATATAAGATAACTCAATACTAATCAAGACTTTATTTATTTCCTCAAGTTCATGTATGACAAATGTCAGATTTTATTCTAAATAACAATAATGTAAATATAAATATAAAATTATACATATGTACAGTACCTACAATATGAACCATTTAGAAAAAATAAATAGTCATCAGCTTTGCTTTTTAAAAATATCAAACTGGCTCAAGTCCAGCAAGTAATTCGTCCCTTGTAAATAAATCCCTGAAAAAAAAGTGATATCTTGTGATAGGTCATAAAAATACGAGTTTCCTGTTTGTAGCTTTTGAGTACAGCATTTCTTCCAGAGATGTCCAAAGTTAGTCTTTAAGGGCCGATATCGTCCATGTGTTGTCCCCCTCTAATTTTACACACCTGAGTATTTTATTACAAGGCCTCTGAAGAACAGAATGGGTAAGATTCAAACAGTTTAGAAAACATGGACGACACCAGCCCTTAAAGCACAGGGAAGAGTCAAACATCACAACACTGACCCTTCATCAGACAGCCATCACTCTGAATGTCGCACGTTGCCAAGAGCTAGAAACATCCAGAGCCTGATGCAGAGCAGATCATTAATATTTTAAACTAAAGAACAGTCAATACATAATGTGCAGAAAATACATTGGTTTGAGCTTCTCTCACTAGCTTGGGAACCAGGCATTGACTTTTATTTTTGTATTTTCAGCTAAGAATATATTGAGGTAGGAGTGATGGCTCTGTTAGATTTATGTTATAACATTCAACAGGATTTATATGTACTGAACTTCAAAAAGCTAAAATGGCCTTTAATACAGTAGAGGTGTTAAAAGTCTAGTATTCATTGTAAGTGACCACAACTTTGACTGTGCTTTTTAAAACTGGTAAACTTATTGAAAAAGTAATTGAAAATACATTTAATGGTTAATATCTGGCATTCATTTTGATACTTAAATTCTCTAAAAGGTTTGCTTTGCTCAGTAAGTAGTGCAGTGTATTCTGTCTTCAATCTTCTGGAACCATTTCTGTAAAAATCAACACCTTCACCTACATTTGGTTAACATATCTATGAATACAGCTGTCAGCTCTGATTATTGAACAGAATCATATTTTTAATGGTTTTATGAATTCTGATCAAAGAAAAATAATTAATTATGAGTTACTTCATGATTGAAGGTGTTTGTTTTCTTTAGGTTAAAAATGAAACCTTATGTTAAGATTATCTGGAAACATATTTGTCAGATGTCTTGTAGCAAACAAGTTTTGATTGAATTTTTCTGGCACTCAGAGAGTTTTTGCTTAATGTACAGGTTGGGCCACAAATGTGGAAAGGTATTTTTTTTCTAACAGCTATCAGAAGAGCGTTACCCCTGAGAAACCGAAGACATCTGCTCTGCTAGTGTTTCAGTGTGGTGTGTTTGTTTGGTGTGGCTTTGACATTTCCAGTCTCTCTTTCAGGAAAATGAAGGAGATTTTTTTAGGTTTTCTAGGTACTTGACTTGTTTAACAATTTGCTTTTCTTCAGTCATGCTGTTTAGTTTGTTGTCCGCCATGCTTTGCTGGATGAAGGGGTCAGAGGAGCCACTTTCTTTGATTTGGTCCAATTTGGTGGCTGTCTGTAGTTGCGTCCTTCCCTCTGTGTGAAAACATTAAACATCAACAGTGTTTCATGGATGCTCTAATTTTGAACAGTCATTACAGGATTAAAAAAAGGAACAATAGTTTTGTGTAGTTTCCATACATTTCTGATCTGATACCAGGTCTAGATAAAAGAAATTTATGAACAAAGTGTCTCTTTATACCAGGTCAACTCAAACACTAGACATTTTTAAAACCACTTAGAAGTCTCAATTTTATTCTTTGGGTTTTAATCAGAATGAGTTCTGTCTTAATTGTGTTACCAAAGTTTCTCCTTTTTACGTGTCTTTTCTTAAATTGTTTGTATGTCATTTATTAATTACAAACTTTGGTCATCAGCTGCTGGTTTTGAGATCTGCTGTATAGATGCAGCAGATCTACACTGCTGCATCTATACACACACCTGCCACTTAGGTAGGTGTGTGGTACACCTCGCTGGTACCAGGTTGGACTCCTTTTGCCTTCAGAACTGCCTTAGTCCTTTGTGCCAGAGATTCAACAAAGTACTGGAAACATTCCTCAGAGAGTCTGGTCCATATTGACCTGATAGCAACACGCAGTTGCTGCAGATTTGTCGGCTGCACATCCATGATGTGAATCTCCCGTTCCACCACATCCCAAAGGTTTCTGTTGGACCTGGTGACTGGAGGCCAGTCGAGTTCAGTGAACTCATGGTTCAAGAAACCAGTCTGAGATGATTGGCGCTTTATGACATGGAGCGTTATCCTGATGGAAGGAGCATCAGCAGATGGTTCACTGTGGTCATACAGGGATGGACATTCAGCAGCAATACTCAGGCAGGCTGTGGCTTTGACACGATGCTCAGTTGGTACTAATGGGTCCAAAGTACCAGGAAAATATCCTCCCACCATAACGTCATCATCACCAGCCTGAACCGTTGATACGAGACAGGATGGATTCATGTTTCATCTTGTTGATGCCAAATTCTGGTCCTTGATGAGTCTGTGTGAATTGTAGCCTCAGTTTATTGTTCTTAGCTGACCGGAGGGGAACCTGCTGTGGTCTTCTGCTGCTGTAGCTCAGTCGCCTCAAGGTTTGACATGTTGTGCGTTCAGAGATGCTCTTCTTCAAGATGGCGCCGGCGCAGCTGGCTGCCTGCAGACGCAGCTCCCGTCGTGTGTGTTTGTCTGTGTATATTTGCTGTAACCGATTAAGGATCCGTGCTTAAAGAACCCATAGATCATCAGTTGGGCTTTCCACAATGGCTGGATGTGGTTCTGTCACTGTTCTCCACGTTCTTCTGCTACTTTTTATACTCTTGGTTGCGGAGAACCTTGCCGAGCGGAGTATTGTTTGCTCGCGTGAATGGCTGATTGCGCTGTGTGGCCTCTGCTGCTGCCCGGAGACGGGCCTGTGGTCCCGGAGGAGTTACGGAGGAGACGACGAGGCTGCGGGTCTGGAGTTAAACGGAGGTAGAAGAGGAGACGGCACAGGCCAACGGTACTGGCGATTATTGTGGGGAACGTGAGGTCTTTGGTAAATAGGACAGACAAACTCACGGCGCTGGTTAGGACCCAGAAGGAGTACTGGGAGTGCAGTATCTTCTGCTTCACGGAAACCTGGCTGCACTCGCTTATTCCGGAATACAGCGTGGAGGTTCCTGGATTTTCCTTGGTGCGGGGGGACAGGGACTTTTCCAAGAGTCGGAAGAAGAGGGGTGGCGGGATTGCACTTTATGTGAGTGAGAGGTGGTGTAATCCCGGTCATGTTAACGTGAAGGAACAGATTTGTAGCCCGGACATTGAACTTCTGGCTGTGGGAATGCGGCCGTGCTATTTACCGAGGGAGTTTACGTCCGCCATTTTGATCGCTGTTTACATTCCCCCATCAGCTGATGCAGCGGTGGCCTGTGACGTCATCAGCTCTACCGCAGCCAAACTCCAGACTCAACACCCAGACGTTGTTATTGTGTCTTGTCTCTTGTCTTGTCTCTATGCTGTAACTGCGAAGAAATTTCCCTGCTGGGATGAATAAAGTACTTCTATTCTATTCTATTCTATTCTGCAGACCTCGATTGTATCGAGTGGTTATTTGAGTTACTGTTGTCGTTCTATCAGCTCCATCCAGTCTGGTCATTCTCCTCTGACCTCTGGCATCAACAAGGCATTCGTACCCACAGAACTGAGGCTCACTGGATATTTACTTTTTTCAGCCCATTCTCTGTAAACCCTAGAGATGGTTGTGAATGAAAACCCCAGCAGATCAGTAGTTTCTAGAATACTCAGACCAGCCTGTCTGGAACCAACAACCATGCCACGTTCCCCGTTCTGATGCTCGATTTGAACTGCAGCAGATCGTCTTGGCCTTTTCTACATGCCTAAATGCATTGAGTTGCTGCCATGTGGTTTTACTGATTTAACATTTGCATTAATGAACAGTTGGACATCTAGGCGTACCTAATAAAGTGGCCGGCGAGTGTGTAAATATAATACAATATATAAATTATGTATTGGAGCTTGTCTGCCATGCTGTTTCACTCATAAATCTGTATTTTTTTAATGTGATTTAAACAACTTACCAGAACTGGAGCGTTTCTTGATGAACCGATACAAAGTGAAACCCGTCAGGCAAACTATTGCTGTTCCTGCTGCTGAGAGGCAAATGGCAGCACTCTGGGATTCCTTCCAGAAACCTGTAGTGAAAGATGTGTAAAGATATAAATATACCAATATACTAAGAGTTTGTATTATGCCCTTTTTTCTGTGGCAAAATAAGTAGTGCATTTTTTCAGGGGTCACAAATTCGACATCGAGTTATGAAAAACAGGTCTGTTATCTGTTGGCTGTAAGATCATAACATTTTTTATTTCTAGCACAGGGTTTTAATTAGGTCGAGCCAACTGAAAGCAGTTGAGCTGATTTTACACAAAAATGTATAGAATAAACAAGAACAAATTTCATCCATTTTTAAAGTATTGATGTGACGATCCACCATTTTCACTTCTGATACCAAAGTCTGAGGTTTAGTATCAGCCGATATCAATCTGATATAGAAAAAACTGCTGAACTGACTTAAAATGTTTCTTTTTTGTAAAACAGACAACAGCATACTACATTACAGATTTACTTGGTAACTCTGCACCAGTAAAAGCAACTTGAATTTGTTCAGTCAGTGCAATTAGTGAGTTTAACAGCCAATGTAACATAAATAATAAAGAAACTAAAACGGACAAAACCAATAGGTTGACCATCTTGGTCAAATATGTACAAAATAAACTTCAACAAACCTTTGAAATGGTTCAGAAAGTGCAATTAGGAATTCTAAATATAATGTAAAATAAATAACAAACCATGATGTCACTCAGAGCACAAAGCATAGAAATAGACTGAATAGATCTGCCCTTATGGAGAGGCCACATTGTCACTGATACCCCATCTAGAATTTGTTTCCACTTCCGGATCGATACAGATATTAATATCGGATCAGGCATCTCTAGTTTAAAGATTGTTTTATTAAGGTGGCATCATTCTGCATCATGTAAATGAAATAAATGATTACCTAAGATTGAAAAATCCTTTAAAAACAGTAATTTAAAATTAAAACTATCAGAGATTTGTACCTGGAAGGAGTATTTCTGCCACCTTGCTTTGATTCCTCCCTGTCTGCTCGACTCTGCACACAAGCCTGTAATGAATTATGTAATATGTTACAAAATTACCAGCTTTTCCTGAGAAATGTTGATATTAACAACACAAAGATTTGCAGTAAAATTGAAAGTATCCAAGCAGATCTTAGAGACATTTAGTGAAACAAACAATAGTTTAATTGCTGACGTGAAATAATGCTGGTCTAATAATGTAAAAATCTTTCATTCTGGAAACCAGTGAGATGTTTATAACCTGTGGAGCATCAGCTCCCTCTAGTGGTTGGCATAAAAAGACGCTCACACTCCAAAACACCTGAATTTATCTGCCAGTCTGTTCAAACGCCATCAGAAATATGAAGAGACTGTAAAGGTAACTCACCTGTTTACTGGTTTTAGCAGAGTAACATTTTGCTTCATGTTGAAACATCCTCTGGGATCTTGTTCTTGTTTTATCAGTTCGTCAGAGAGTCTTTTTCCTTCATCATCCAGGATTGTAATAAATGGCGCTGGCTTCCAGCAGAGGGCTTTACACTCAACGGTCACTTCTCCACCGTCAGTAGAAACTACAGAAAACTTCGGATCCGACAACGAATCTGTGGAGACAGAGATCACAGACCATCACTACCACTGCCGTGAAGAGAGTTTAAAAGTAAATATTCACCAACTCAAAGGAGTGTTTCCTCTGTTACTGGCTGATGGACTTTTAGCCAACGTTTGCCTTTTATAGGTGAGGTGTATGTATAGATTGGAGACAGTGATGTGTGGGCCTTTAATCCCGGTAATTAAAAATAAGGCCATGAACAGTAAAATAGATGACAGTGATGAAAGAAAATCAATTTGTCCACTTGAATTTTCTAGGAATTTTTTTTTCCTATTGGTAATTTCATCATTTTTATGGTCAAAATTGCTGAATTTACACATTGCTTGTTGAAATAGTTGAAACAAGACCTGGGTGAGGCAGTGCATTGCGGTGCCTCACCTATGGGGGCGCTGTACCACACAAGTGAATGAAGAAAGCAATTGGTGCCCATTGCTGCCTGTCTTTATATTGCCAATGTGTTTGTTTAATAACACATTTTCTACATATGTTGACGCTCCATAGTCTGTTTGATACATTTAATGTGACTTATTTCTGATCGGCCATAAATATGCAGTGAAAATGCAGTGGCAGAGGCAGAAAGTATCATGCCTCACTGACAGGGGGCAGTGTTGAGCCCACAGACATAACGAGTAAGAGGTGTTCTTCTTCTACGCATTGAAAACAGTTCAGTGGCCTTGAACGGTTGTTCAAGGCCACTCTCTTTAGCTGCCAGATTCTTGAAAATGAAAGAAAAACTAGAAACAAGGATGTTATTTATTTCCTTTTTAACAGAATGATAGAGATATTTGACGTTGTAAAATAAAGTTATGATTAAACACAGTTTTCAGTTTTAATCAGAACAGAGAGGTCAGCCAAACAAAACATTTAAATATATATTTTTTTACCTTATTAAATATTATTTTATCTTTCTTGCAATCATATTGTTAGACACTTTAATTAAGTATGGTCAGAATTAAAATATAGCTTCTATATTTTTATTGTGGATTTGTACATTTGAGTCATGAATCTCACTGCAGGTCACTGATTTGAGCCCATAAGTCCAAATCATATCACAATCCTTTTTCTTCTCTAAAACAACAAAATATTGGGCTCCTGCTTACAGCAATAAAGGTTTACCCCTTACATTCCTCATAGTTGCCAATATCATACATCAAGCCTTTTGTAACCTTGATCTTAAATGATGCTATTAGAATAAAATGACTTACTGAACTGCGTTAACTCTCTCCATCAATAAATGGTGGGAACAGACAGCTTAGCAAACAAAAGTGACTGAAAGAAACGTACCAACAACCAGCTCCACTTGTGTTTGTTCTTTGGCTCCGTTCTTTTGGATTATCAGACATTGGTACGTTCCGCTGTCGGAGAGCTTCAATTCGGAGATTCTTAGTGAGTAGTTCCCATATTGCAGCTGTCTCAAGATGAGGTTCGTCCGGTACTCGAAGTCGGGATCCTTCATCCCGAAGATCTCGCAGCCATCGCGGTACAAGAAGACGATTACTGACTTGGGCCCTTCCACCACTTTGGACCACTCCACCGTAGGAATGTCTTTATTAGCTGGGATGTTGAAAGTGCAGGGAAGGATGATGTCTCCACCAGCAAAGGCATCAACTTGTTTAGGCTGAGCTTGTGCCAAAGAAACTCCTGCAAAAATGAGCATCACTAGCAGATTACTGACTTTACCAATGACAAAAACAAAATATTAGCTGCATCGGTAACATTTTATTTGAAGTATTACAGACTTTACATCATCACAAACATGATATTATGATCATAAAGAGTCTTATTTACCTAATAACACTTCATGACAACAGCCATAGACATTCATGAAGACTCCTTCATGTTTATGACAGTGTCATTAACAGTCTTTACACCCCATCAAATAAAATGTTACCACAGTATCTGCTAATTATGCATAACAAAACTGAAAGAAGGGATTTTTCAACCATGTATGAATCAATTTACAATCAATTATCAACCTAAACTCCAACTATGGAGGTTTTTCAGGGACAATTAAGGTCTGGACTTAAGTTTAGCAGGGAAATCTGAGGAGGGAGCTAAAAATTAGGGTGATGACAAGACGGCCTTCCAGGATGGGGGTAGATTCCTATAACTACTTTATAATGTTTTTTATTTCTTATTGATTATTTAAAAAGGCATATGTAATATTTTAATTAAATGTCAAGAAAACTAAATTTTTACTCCCGTTTTATTTTTTTCCCCGTACGTTAACGTCCAGAATTTATTTACCATTTCAAAGCAGATTTTATGAGTGATGATGATATTTTGTCAAGTCACACCAGTCTGGAATATCACTCTTCTGATTTGTGAACAGAAACCAGGAGCATAAGGCCCAAATATCGTTTGACTCAAAGCAGAGAAAACATTTGGAGAAATGTAATTATCTTTCTCTAAATACCAAAATACATAAATCCCAGGTTCATTATGTAACTAAATACATCAAGAAATAAATGTAGAACTGGGCCAGGATTCTTCACTCTCTGTAGTTCTTGAGTATGCAAGTCAAAGTGAAAATACAGAGAATCTGGCCAGTTGTTTAAGTGTTTCAATAATTTGATATTTAGACTGAACTTACTTTAAACTTACTTGAAATACGTTAAAATCTCACATATCCTGGACTTTGTGATGTTTTCTTTCTTTTCTTCAACATATTATGAAGCTAAGCAGGAGGAACCAAAGTTCTGTCATCGTCTCAGATGTGAAAAATAGAATAGGATTAAGACGATGCCCATAGACCTTTCACAGCCCTAAATAAGATTATAAAACTATTTATTTAGCAAAAGAAAAACAAAAACAAAAAAGTAGTGAACTAAACTGATTTAAACTCAAAAATGTGAATTTGATTGACTTTAAATGAGTAACTTTGGATGAAATAAAGATAATTACTGCTACATTATTGTGTGAATACATATGTGCATCTCACAACTCTATTATCCAAGATAATTACTTTTAATTATCTTTAAAAGCAATTCAAGGGGTAAAGCTCTATCTTTTTCACCTTTGAGGGTAAGTTCCTTATTTTCACAAAAACAAAAACCTGACAGTCGTCTGATACAAATTACTTTAATTGTGTCCATTAGACAAAATGTTTCAAGATGAGGGTTGTCATAATGTACATAATGGACACAACTACATGACAGAAATGTAAATGCTGGAAGCGTGTCTATTATAAATGGACTAAATAGACACATCAAAAACCTAATTACACTCACAATTTGTACACAAATACAAAAAGTGGTGGTGAACGTGGGGCCAGCAGTTTGTCCAGGGGCCACAGGAAGCAGAAGACACTCAATCCTCTGAGTCAGTTCGTTTTTACACCGGCCGCTTTCAGTTTTGCATGAAGTTATCTGAATCAACTGCTAACACACCTTCCTGTAAACATCCGATGTCTCATTGTTTCAAAAGGAAAAGACGAAACTGCTTGAACAATAGACTATTGCAAGGGCGTAGGTTTGGTCTAAGTTTTGGTGGGACCTTACAACTTACTAAACTAATCAATGTAGATTTTCGTTTATTTATTTTGTTTTTGTTAAAGAATACATATGTTGTTTTTTTTTAATTAATATGGCAAAAATTGGTCGGGACTATTTTATATTCCTTGAATATTGGTCCATACCCAAACCTACGCCCATGGACTATTTGTTTACCCACAGTCAGATGAATACACTATCATGGAATGAACACCAATCAACAGCAAGTTTATTTCACTCCTCATGTGTCAATAATCAATAATAGTGGCGATTTAATTATCATTAAGCCCCTTTTTCCTGTCAGTTAACTCCTGATAGTAAACCGCTTGGTTCTTATCACTAGAGAAAACTTTATGCAAACGATCACAAATAAACACAAATAAACACAAATAAACACGACACGGTCGGATGACTGTGTGATTCGCCGCAAATCGTCTCCGACATTACAGGAAAAAAAAAGATATTACTCCTTACCTGTGAGTAAAACCTGAACCAGGACAAGAGGCAAATACATCACTGAGCGATAATATGAAGTTATCTTTACTTTATTCTCAGGACAAAAAGCAACAATCATTCGCTCACGTTCAGACACAGAACAGGAACTTTTACTTCCGCTTCATTTTTCTCCTTCTTCTTCTTCTTTTTGTTTTTAATGGCGGTTGGCAAGCAACTTAATGGTGTGCATTACCGCCACCTACTGGTATGGAGTGTGGATCAGAACGCAACTTAAAAAAAACAAAAAAAAAACACTAAATCCTTTCTATCAGTTTAGTTTTCTTAAGAAATTTTATGAAATAACATAAATATTCAGAGGAAGAGGAATATCCCAAAATATCTGATATTTTTAACTGTAACTTATTCTTTAGAAGCCTATATTCTAATTTCCTTCTCTCCTCTGAGTACTTTGGACATAACAATAAAACATGTTCTACTGTCTCTTCTTGAAGACAAAGATCACAATTACCTGATGGATGTTTCCCCATTTTAAATAGTGTACTGTTTAAACCTGTATGACCAAAACGTAATCTGGATATAATGTTTTCTTCTTTTCTACTTCTTTCTGTTGCCCTCATTGCACCAACTGTCCTTTGAATACAATAAAGCCATCTACCAGTTCTTTCTTCTTCCCACTGCTTCTGCCATCTTCCCTTAACCTTTTGTTTTATAATAGATTTTATTTCCTCTTTACTAAAAGGAATCATTATCTCAATGGAACTGTTTTTTGAAGCTTGTTTTGCATATTTGTCTGCCAACTCATTTCCTTTTATTCCTATATGCGATGGAACCCATGTAAAAATGACAATTAATCCCATGGCCTGAATTCTATAAAGTATTAACTGAATCTCAAATAAAAGGTCTGGCCTACTATTAGACTGATTATGTTTAATTGAATATAATGATGAACTTGAATCGCTTCATTTTTCATTACGAAATGTTGCATTTATTGTAACTCCGAAAAATCATTCACAACATTCCAATGTTTGCATTTTTCACGAATATGTACAATCTGGTTGGCCTTTTCAATTTGCCAGTATAAAATCGAAAGTAAAAAGTGAAACTGAGATTTGTCTAGGTTATTTTTTAATTCAATGGTGCGTCGTGCTGCTTTCACTGCAGTAGGACATGACAGGTTCACGCTTCATAACAGCATGATCTATCTATCTATCTATCTATCTATCTATCTATCTACCTACCTACCTACCTACCTACCTACCTACCTACCTACCTACCTATCTATCTATCTATCTATCTATCTATCTATCTATCTATCTATCTATCTATCTATCTATCTATCTATCTATCTATCTATCTATCTATCTATCTATCTATCTATCTATCTATCTATCTATCTATCTATCTATCTATCTATCTATCTATCCTTCTGGCAAAATAAATCCCAGCAACAAGTGAAGACACATGATAATAATAATAACGACACATTAAACATATTGTTTTTGAATAAAAATATATAATGTGACTGTACTGGCAAACATGTTAATGTAGTGCTTAAATTCAAACAACAACAATAAATACAGTATATTTGGTCTCCGCAGCAACAAGGACCAACTCCAGCTGGTCTACCAGCACAGTAAGACAGAAGTGTGGGATTTTACTATAAGCGTACACAAAATCACAAATGTAATTTTTTCATTTAAACATCGAAAAAACCCCAAAATCTTAAGGATCAAATTTCCATGAATATTTGATAGGAAATGTCAGTTTACAACTTGATCCCATTAGTGGGTAGGGGATAGAGTGACCCATGTTTGGAGGCCTTGAGTCCTCGTCGCGGGTTCGACTCCCGGACCCGACCATATTTGCCGCATGTCTTCCCTTCCCCCTTTCCTATCAGCCTACTTTCATATAAGGGACACTAGAGCCCACAAAAGACCCCTGGAGGGGTTAAAAAAGTCTGCTTTGTTGTCTTTGATCCTGTTTTGTTACACAAGTTTGAATGATTAAATCTCAGACTGTTATTTTATCACCTACATCATATATTCTAAGGAATGTTTTGATATTTATACATACCTTTAAAGAGGATCGCTCCAACCACAAAGCAAAGCCAGAAATACATCACCAGGTGATCGGAACCGAATTTCAGTTTCACAAGAAAAAAAAAAAGTTGTTTAATTTAAAAAAACTAAATCCACGTGTGAAGAGGCCTTTTAAATCCAAAGCTGGTCTGACTCTGTGACTTCATTCATAAACCTCATGTACGTGATCAGGCCACAGATACCGTGTGCAAACGAACACAATTGTTTTAAGGGTGCAGCTCTTCTCTCGTGACAAAGTGAAAACCTGCGTAACCTCTTGGTGTCTGAAAGATGGTGAAGGAACCGCAGCCAAACATCAGAACTGAAACCACAAGGTGGTTATGAACAGTTAATGTTTAGCTTGTTTGAGTGAATGGAAAATCCCAGCCTGTTCGTCCACATTGTTACCTAAAGACATGCAAACATTTATGACAACTCTGTCATAACTAACTTGGAAAAAGAAGAAAACAACTTTCATACAATTATAGACTTTAAAGGCTAATTCATTACAAACTTACATGTTAATAAAATAAACAAGAAGACGGTCGGAAGTTTGCATGAATTATTCCAATTCAGTTTTTTTTTCCTGTCAGGAACCATGTTTTCATTTTACATGTCATTTACAAAAATTAAGTATAAATATTAAAATAATTAAAATACTATCAGGTCACTTTTTAATCTTCAACAGATTTTGTGAAGCTTCATTCATCAATATGCCAGGTTATTTTTTTATTCTTTATAATAAAAATATTTAGTCTTCTTTCCAGTATTTCTTATAAGATTAACAGAACAAAATATTTAATTCTTATTTGATATCACACAGATCTCAGTGTGAGATTCAAACTCAAAAATGTATTTCATATCCTTTAATTCTCACAATCTTTTTAATAATCTAACATAGTCTAAAGCTAACTCATTCAGAATATTTACAGTATCTTGGAAAAGTTTTACACTCAACTTTTAGCCTTTTCTAAAGTTATAACATAACCTTGAGGCTGGTTAATATATTATAAAATGTAGGATTTTAAAAGTTCAAGTCATCTATAAGTTAGTCCAAAATGAGGTTTGCGATGGATCACAAACCACAAACCTTTACCTGATTCAGATCAACTGCCACATGTTAATATACCCCTGGTAAGGCAATCAACCCTAAGTTTCTCTCACATGATGTGTTTCATCCTGGACTCAAAGTCTGGGACCTTCATCTCAGAAGTCCCACAACCACAACAGTACACAAAGGAAATGACATCAGACTTATACAGCGTTTGTCTGTCGTTCCCAATCAAACTGTGAGGCTGCGACTCACCGGCGCCATCAGCCGGTGAGTTCCACCACCTTACCTGACCACCACCTGCAGGTAAGGTGGGTGGAGGGTCTTGCCCAAGGACACAACAACAGTGACGGATGAGGAGAGGACTCGAACTGGCAACCTACCAGTTGCAGGACAAACTCTTACCACCATCATGCCAAAGAAAACATCTGGCTTGAAGCCTTCTTTGGGCCATTCCTCAGTTGGAATGTCTTGAATGGGTTTGGAGGATTTTCAAACTGTGAGGTTGGATGATGTTCCTGCCAGCATGGGCCACAACCTGAACATGTGCAGATGAAACGAATCCCAAAGTCAAAATGATTTCATTCTTTATGCTAAACTAATACACACACCATACAGTTATCACTGGGTCCTTTCTTTCCTCCAATTCAATGCACAGCTTTGTATTTTAGTTAATTTGTGCTCAACACGTTTCACAGAGAAAACTCCTGACTTAGCAACTTATTTATGGAAATAAAATTTGCTGCAACATTTGACTTAAACAGCATGATTACGAAGCTATAAGGAGGTGAAATTAAAAGCAGGAAGAGTTTCTCATATCACAATTTTTATTTATTTTGCAGGAAAAAAGAAACACGGTGCAGTCATCCTGCAGTGGGTCTGCTTTAAGCCGCAGCCTCTGTGGCTGGTGAGTTTCTCTTGACGCAGACAGACGGCAGCTTAAGAGAACACTTCACATCATCCCAGCACACTTTTTCTAGGAGCAAGAAAACAAATCAGACATCACATCATAAAAATCACTAAGCGGTCTACACCAGTGGTCTCCAACCTTTTTATTACCGCGGACCGGTCAAGAATTAGCAATTTTGCTGCGGCCCAGGGTGGGAGGGAGGAGAAACCGTCAGATAATGCTTCTGCATTTGGTGTTCCCGCTGAAGCCTTTTTTTGTCTCTTTTGCCCCGATTTTCCCTTTACGACAATCCTACAACGTCCTGCAGTGTGTGGTGTGTTACGTGGTGGTGTGTTGAACATGCCCGATCTAAAATCTGGCATGTTCAACATTGTCTTGGCCCGATTATCTCAGCCTGTGGGGTTTTCCCTGACTGGGAGAGAGGACGCAGCCTGTTGAATGTGACAGGTAGCCAATCAGAAAGCGCGGTGATGCAAGAACGGAGGGGAATCCTAAACAGTTTATTTATCAAACACGTTTTCTTCTGCTCACCTCTTTTATCGCTTAAAATGAGCCACAAACTATCACTGCTGCTTCTACATCGTAATCATTTGATTAGTCTAAATTCATGTTTGGTCTGTTGGGGGTTTTACTGGATTTTCTTCTGGAATCGGGATGTTCGTGAGTGGAACCGGTTCGTGTGGTGTGTTGCTCCTGCCATGTTGCTGGACTCACAAACTGACCGAACCAGGTGGACTTTTATCAGTTCTGTGGTCACAGAGGTTTGGAAAATCGGCCGACAATCCTTAAATCGTGTGAACCAGACCTAAAACTCACAAGCTCTACTCCTCTCATCTCGTCTCTCCACTGCCCTAACGCTCTCTGACTCTGGTCGCTATGGTAACGTTTACGTATCCCTTCAAAATAAGATACAGATGCGCCACAAAAACGAACATTTTACTTTTGTGAAAATTTTAACCCACAATAACGACTCAGGGTTCTTGGTCTCTAAGCAGTTTGAAGCTTCATTGCCTCATTAACATCCGGTCACCATATCATGCAGAGCTTGGAATGTGGGAATCACCTACCGGGATAAATCCATCCTCCTGTCTCTTCTCTGGGACTTTTTCCTTCACAAAGAAACTTTCCAAAGAATCTGATCTGTTTCTGACTCATTTTGCTGCTTGTGGCTCAATGTTGGCGTGCAAGAACCGAGAGAATCCGGTTAAAGTATTTTCACAATGAAAGATCCCCCAGACTCAAATAATACATAAAACGGAAATATTTAATTATTTCTTGCGTGGCCCGGTACCAATTGGTCCACGAACCGGTACCGGTCCGCGGCCCGGGGGTTGGGAACCACTGGTCTACACTGTATCATAATATATTTTGGAAAAGTTGATCAAATAAAACTTTTTACCACAAAAAAATAATCACCTCCTGTCAGTGCAGTAAATGTTTATATAGGTCAACTAAAAAGTTAATATGCACAATAAATAAGCTTTTCACCAATGAGTTCTTTTACCAACTGAAAAAACAGGTTGTGTGAAATTTTCTTTTACTTGAATAGTTCATCTGAATGCACTTCTGACGGAAGAATCCATTAGGCTGTCCTGGACACCAGTTTGTGTAGGTCATAGGGGTTCCATCGCTCCACAACCACATCTTTGACTGGAAGACAATATACAGCAGATGACACTTTTCATTCAATGTTTCACAAAATACTTAACAACCAAAGTATTCTGGTAACAATACCTCCTGTGCATCACTGCCTCCGATCCATGCTATACTGGGCTTACGAGATGCCTTAAATATCAGAGTCTGAATCTGATGGTAATCCTCCTTGCTGTGAACTGATGCAAGGTTTGCCCCCAAGGACATACAGTTTTTCTACAGATAAACACATAATGATGTGCTGAAGAAGTAGCAGGACTTTGTTAATTAAGAACTGTAAAATCAAAGACAGTAAAACAAAATTAAGAGAACATTGTTGTCGGAAATCACCTCAGCTCCAGCCCAAGTCTTGGCATCGGCAACAAATCTGAAACAGCGATTGTTGAATGCAGTCCAGTCAGAGGGACACTCAACAGTTCTCCTGAACAAATTAACTTGTTCTGACAAACAAATGCAGAGTTCAGATTAAGTTGTGTATGTGGCATGAGTCTTATAACAACCTTATTTGCTATAAGGCCTTAAAGCAAGTCTGTTATTTGTGACAGACTGCAACATCAAAATGATGTAATGTTAAATTTATTCTAAAAGATAACTCTCACCCTGATGAGAAATAACTCAGTGTGTACTTCAAAAGGTACAGTGGAGACATTTTAAGATAAAGAGCCTACTAAATAATCTGGAGAAGGAATACATTTTGTTTTAATAAAATATTATACAAGAAGATATATTTTAGAGTTTGTGTTTTGAGGACTAATGCAGAGGAAATAAAAACAATGACTGAAAACATCCACTGACCGTCACCAGGAGAGCCATGATCTGGGACTAATCCTCCTTAAACAGGAGTTTAGTATGTTTGTCACTTTATGATTCTTTATATTTAATAAATACTCACCGTCACCATGTGCCGGTGAGTATTTCTCCATGATGGAGAAAAGAAGGAGGAACACAGCCAACGACTTCATGGTGCAGATGATGACACGATGCAAATTTGCAAGCTGAAGAAAAGACAAAACAAATAATACATGTTAAGAAAATTCAAACAATGATGCAAAAAAAGATATTTTATCAGCAAACCTGATGGGGAATGATCTGCCTTCTCAGCCAGCCAGCACCTTTAGTCCTTACCGCAGAACCACTGGCTATTTATAGAGCTTTCAATTTGGCTACTTTTGCAAAATGATGAAATTGGATAGAAATTCCTGGTTCAACAAGAACTGAAAGTGTTACAATGAAGTCCTATACTTTGACACAATAGGAGCACACTGTTCCAAAACAAACTGATGAGCAGCCGTCTCAGGACACAAAGCAAATTCGCCAGAGTTAAGATTTCAGGATTAGCACATATTAGAGTACAGTGTTGATACTTCAGTGTTGCTTTCACCATAAATTACTCACTATAAGTGCGATAACCAGCAGTACAGGATCCATTGTGAGATGTGGGGTCCAACCTCTGTTGAACTCTTTCAATGTTCAATTGTCATGAGGACACGTGTCAATCAATCCAGTGGGTTTGTCGCAATTTGTCCCAAAGTAAACGCCTCTTACCTGGAGGACAAACTCGTTGGGTCTACCATGTGCTGGGGTCTGGCTACTGATTTGCTGATGAGCTCTGCTTGCTAGCCTCTAATGAGCTCTGGTCAAAGAGATTTGGTGAAAAATAATCGGAAAAATGGTTAAAAGTTGTCAGTGGGGAAAATGCACAAGACATGCTTTACTCAGAGGATCTAGAGGGCGGAATAGACTTTATTCTATTTTCAAAACTCGGGTCTGGAAAAATGTAAAAGTTGGATAAATGCCTGCAGCCGACCCAAGAACAGCTAAATACTGCGATCGACGGTATTAAAGCAAAAAGTCCGTGTTAAGGTTTTGTCATCATTGCATCATATGCATATGCTGTACATTTTCTAAGTAATTATGAGTTTTGGTGTATCATCCTATTAACTATACATAGTTAACAGGATAATTACAACATATTTAAGCCAACATGTTCAACTAATCCTGGAACCCTTTAACAGTTTAACGTCCTCAGATGAGGATGGGAGAGAGCAGGACAAGCTGTTCCTCTTGTCCTGCTCCAGGACAAGCTGTTTCAGATAAAAACATTTAGATAAACATTTTTATCAAATGTCCTAGTTAAAAACATTAGTTTTTTTATCTGATGTTTTCAGACAAAAACACTTTAACACATTATATCAATTCAAAAATCTGATTAAAATAACAAAAGTAATAAAGTAAAAACCTAAATGTGTGAACCCCATCATATAATAAGGGTCAAAATGATAAGGATTTAATTTTAGAGAAGTTGTAACTTTTCAGATAAACCCAGCAGCTCTTGGCGAAAGCGTTTGCTCCTTCTGCCGGTCAGAGGACTGACCTCGGACTTTGGTCAAGGTTTGGTAACACTAAAACTAAGTCCAGTGAATTTTTGGGTGTATGGTAAATTACAATGTTGACTTCAGTGAAAGAGTTAAGAGGATGTAATGTTTATTTTATGTTGATCGTTAAAAGATTTTATGAAATTTTATTTTACTTGAATAGTTCATCTGAATGCAAACAATTAACTAGCTTCCTAACTATAACCAACCACTTTGACTCCTTCCAGTCTGGTTTCCATGGTCACCACAGCACAGAGACTGCCCTTGTAAAAGTGTGCAATGACATCCATATAAATACGGACTGTGGGAGAACCACAGTGCTGGTTCTGTTGGACCTCAGTGTTGACCATGACATATTACTGAATCGACTGGAGAGTTGGGTCGGACTCTCCGGTCCAGTGCTTAACTGGTTTGATTCTTACATAAAGAACAGGGATTTCTTTGTTTCAATTGAAAACTTTTCATCAAAGAGGTCAAAGGTCACATGTGGGGTACCCCAAGGTTCAATCCTAGGACCCCTCTTATTCAATATTTATATGCTCCCACTAGCTCAGGTTATAACAGGAAATAATATTAGCTACCATAACTATGCAGATGACACACAGCTCTACATTACGATGTCACCAGGTGACCTTTGACCCCATCCAATCACTGAACAGATGCTTAGAACAGATAAATGTGTGGATGTGCCAAAACTTTCTCCAGTTGAACAGAAACA
Source organism: Xiphophorus hellerii (assembly GCF_003331165.1). NCBI lineage: Eukaryota > Metazoa > Chordata > Actinopteri > Cyprinodontiformes > Poeciliidae > Xiphophorus > Xiphophorus hellerii. The sequence continues at coordinate 26,074,871 of NC_045685.1, forward strand.
AAACTGAAGTTATTATTTTTGGACCTAAAGAGGAACGATCTAGAGTTATAGATCTAGAGTTATAGATCTAGAGTCAATGCACAGCTTCAGTTATTACAACTGAAAACTAGCGATCAGGCCCGAAACCTGGGAGTAGTGATGGACTCTGACCTGAACCTCCAGAGCCACATAAAGACAGTTACAAAGTCAGCCTTCTATCACCTGAAGAACATTTCCAGGATTAAAGGACTAATGTCTCAGCCAGATCTAGAGAAACTCATCCATGCGTTCATCTTCAGTCGCATTGATTATTGCAACAGCATCTTCACAGGTCTGTCCAACAAATCAATCAAACAGCTGCAGCTGATCCAGAATGCTGCTGCTGGCGTTCTGACTAAAACCAGGAAGATAGAGCACATAACACCAGTTTTAAAGTCCCTCCACTGGCTCCCTGTAGCTCAAAGAATAGACTTTAAAATACTGTTGTTAGTTTATAAATCACTGAACGGCTTAGCACCACAATACATTAAAGATCTGCTGTTGTTGTATCAACCTTCCAGACCTCTCAGGTTCTGGTTCTGGTTCTGCTCTGCATCCCCAGAACCAGAACCAAACGAGGAGAAGCAGCTTTCAGCATCTATGCACCACAAATTTGGAACAAACTTCCAGAAAACTGTAAAACAGCTGAAACACTGACTTCTTTTAAATCTCAACTGAAAACCCACCTGTTTAGAATTGTATTTGAAATGTAATCAATTACAAATTTATTGATGGAACTTGACTTAATGTCGTGTTTTGATTATTGATTCTATGTTGCTATTGCACAAAAATCCATGAGGAACGGCAGAGTCCCAGAGCGAAATTCTGTGAAACAGGTGTACGGAGCCTTGTGCCGGAAGCCCGTTGAAAGGCTGTTTACATCGTTTTAAACTGTGTGATTGTGAGCGTGAGTGGGAATAAAAATAAAAACAGGTATTTTGTTCCATATAACACAGTAGGAGTGTAACCGGTAAACCTGTTATGGATGCAAAAGCAAGAACCCCCCACTTGATGACTTTGTGTTTCTGTGTTTGATATGATGTAAAGCACTTTGAAATGCCTTGATGCTGAAATACAAATAATTGATTGATTGATTGATTGATTACCACCGTCATGCCAAAGAAAACATCTGGCTTGAAGCCTTCTTTGGGCCATTCCTCAGTTGGAATGTCTTGAATGGGTTTGGAGGATTTTCAAACTGTGAGGTTGGATGATGTTCCTGCCAGCATGGGCCACAACCTGAACATGTGCAGATGAAACGCCTCCCAAAGTCAAAATGATTTCATTCTTTATGCTAAACTAATACACACACCATACAGTTATCACTGGGTCCTTTCTTTCCTCCAGTTCAATGCACAGCTTTGTATTTTAGTTAATTTGTGCTCAACACGTTTCACAGAGAAAACTCCTGACTTAGCAACTTATTTATGAAAATAAAATTTGCTGCAACATTTGACTTAAACAGCATGATTACAAAATTATAAGGAGGTGAAATTAAAAGCAGGAAGAGTTTCTCATTTCACAATTTTTATTATTTTTTTATTTTATTTTGCAGGAAAAAGAAACACGGTGCAGTCATCCTGCAGTGGATCTGCTTTAAGCCGCAGCCTCTGTGGCTGGTGAGTTTCTCTTGACGCAGACAGACGGCAGCTTAAGAGAACACTTCACGTCATCCCAGCACGTTTTTTCTAGGAGCAAGAAAACAGATCAGACATCACATCATAAAAATCACTAAGCGGTCTACACTGTATCATAGTATATTTTGGAAAAGTTGATCAAGTAAAACTTTTTACCACAAAAAATAATCACCTCCTGTCAGTGCAGTAAATGTTTATATAGGTCAACTAAAAAGTTAATATACACAATAAATAAGCTTTTCACCAATGAGTTCTTTTACCAACTGAAAAAACAGGTTGTGTGAAATTTTCTTTTACTTGAATAGTTCATCTGAATGCAGTTCTGAAAGCCATGTCCATTAGGCTGTCCTGGACACCAGTTTGTGTAGGTCATAGGGGTTCCATCGCTCCACAACCAAGTGTTCTCCTGGAAGACAATATACAGCAGATGACACTTTTCATTCAATGTTTCACAAAATACTTAACAACCAAAGTGTCCTGGGGTAACAATACCTCCTGTGCATCACTGCCTCCAATCCATGTTATACTGGGCTTATGACTTGCCGTAAATATCAGAGTCTGAATCTGATGGTAATCCTCTTTGCTGTGAACTGATGCAAGGTTTCCCCCCAAGGACATACAGTTTTTCTACAGATAAACACATAATGATGTGCTGATGAAGTAGCTGGACTTTGTTAATTAAGAACTGTAAAATAAAAGACAGTAAAACAAAATTAAGAGAACATTGTTGCCGGAAATCACCTCAGCTCCAGCCCAAGTCTTGGCATCGGCAACAAATCTGAAACAGCCATCGTTGACTGGAGTCCAGTCAGAGGGACACTCAACAGTTCTCCTGAACAAATTAACTTGTTCTGACAAACAAATGCAGAGTTCAGATTAAGTTGTGTATGTGGCATGAGTCTTATAACAACCTTATTTGCTATAAGGCCTTATAGCAAGTCTGTTATTTGTGACAGACTGCAACATCAAAATGATGTAACGTTAAATTTATTCTAAAAGATAACTCTCACCCTGATGAGAAATAACTCAGTGTGTACTTCAAAAGGTACAGTGGAGACATTTTAAGATAAAGAACCTACTAAATAATCTGGAGAAGGAATACATTATGTTTTAATAAAATATTATACAAGAAGATATATTTTAGAGTTTGTGTTTTGAGGACTAATGCAGAGGAAATAAAAACAATGACTGAAAACATCCACTGACCGTCACCAGGAGAGCCATGATCTGGGACTAATCCTCCTTAAACAGGAGTTTAGTATGTTTGTCACTTTATGATTCTTTATATTTAATAAATACTCACCGTCACCATGTGCCGGTGAGTATTTCACCATGATGGAGAAAAGAAGGAGGAACACAGCCAACGACTTCATGGTGCAGATGATGACACGATGCAAATTTGGAAGCTGCAGAAAAGACAAAACAAATAATACATGTTAAGAAAATTCAAACAATGATGCAAAAAAAGATATTTTATCAGCAAACCTGATGGGGAATGATCTGCCTTCTCAGCCAGCCAGCACCTTTAGTCCTTACCACAGAACCACTGGCTATTTATAGAGCTTTTAATTTGGCTACTTTTGCAAAATGATGAAATTGGATAGAAATTCCTGGTTCAACAAGAACTGAAAGTGTTACAATGAAGTCCTATACTTGGACACAATAGGAGCACACTGTTCCAAAACAAACTGATGAGCAGCCGTCTCAGGACACAAAGCAAATTCGCCAGAGTTAAGATTTCAGGATTAACACATAGGAGTACAGTGACGTGCGGTGAGGTGCAAAGGTGGTGAGGCACTGATTGTAATTACAGGAAATATAGATAAGAATATTTCAGGCATGCGGACAACGCTGGAGGGCAAAAAGACAATTCTTCTACATTTCATCCATAGCCGCTCTGCCACAGTAGAATAATTCTGTTAACTCAATGAAACTTGGAAATTTGGGTATGAATTTTGTGCTGGGCTCCACAGCAAAGAGAAAAACCTTTAGAGTACAACTCGAAGCCACTTTTTTCTTGCTCTCTGCATTGGCCAGGTTACACACAGACTCGTTGCCATAGCAACTTACAACAACTAGATGTACGCTGCAGCTCTAAAGAAGAAGAAGCAAATTAATCACACCGCTGCAGTGAGTCAGGGTCACATATCTTATAATCAAGCTATACAATCTTCACTTCACATTTCTTCAGACTTGCATCTGAGGAGGACAGGAGGCTCCAGCCAAGCGTTTATCTGTTTCACTGGCCAGAACAGAAACCTACAGCAATGAACTCATCTCCACTTCTCCTTTCAGTGGCCTCCTTGAAATATTCTCAGAAACAGAATCAAAGCAACTCAAACACAACATCATTAATGTTTATGGTAAAGGAAACAATAAAAGTAATATGAAGTATAAAATAGCAAATGTTTGATAATAATATATACAATTTCTTCAACAGCTAGCTCGCTGTTACTGTCTCTTTCTCTGCAGTTGTGGAGTCACAATGTCTGGGATCATGAGCGCCCCCTGCCATGAAGCAAGAGAACTGCCTGCCTCACCTTTAATCAGTTCTCTACCGTTTCTGATCGCTCCTCAGCCCACGAAACACGTTACACATACAGCTGGTGACAAAAAGCACTGTACATTATATACATAAGCTGATTTATGGAAAACCAGTTCATACATTAAATGTTATTTTAACCATTTTATTGGTGCCGTACAGGCAGGAGGAGCATGCTCTCATAACATGGCAGCCAGTGCTTATTGAGAGGCTGTGCAATCCCAGGTGAGGCTCAGCTCGCCTCACCAGCTGCACTTCTGAGCATTTGAATGGAAAAATGTGAAAATTCAGCGATTTTGAAGAGAAAATAATCAAAATTGGTTAAGTTAAATAAAAAATAAATACTTTACAGTACAAACCACAGGGTGAAAATGGCAATACAAATTATTTTATCATTACATTTTTCCATTATGACAGGCCTCCCCTGACCGCACGTCACTGTAGAGTACAGTGTTGATACTTCAGTGTTGCTTTCACCATAAATTACTCACTATAAGTGCGATAACCAGCAGTACAGGACTCATTGTGAGATGTGGGGTCCAACCTCTGTTGAACTCTTTCAATGTTCAATTGTCATGAGGACACGTGTCAATCAATTCAGTGGGTTTGTCGCAATTTGTCCCAAAGTAAACGCCTCTTACCTGGAGGACAAAGTCGTTGGGTCTACCATGTGCTGGGGTCTGGCTACTGATTTGCTGACTGCTTGCTAGCGAGAGGCTAGCAAGCAGTGAGCTCTGCTTGCTAGCCTCTAATGAGCTCTGGTCAAAGAGATTTGGTGGAAAATAATTGGAAAAATGGTTAAAAGTTGTCAGTGGGGAAAATGCACAAGACATGCTTTACTCAGAGGATCTAGAGGGCGGAATAGACTTTATTCTATTTTCAAAACTCGGGTCTGGAAAAATGTAAAAGTTGGATAAATGCCTGCAGCCGACCCAAGAACAGCTAAATACAGCGATCGATGGTATTAAAGCAAAAAGTCCATGTGAAGGTTTTGTCATCATTGCATCATATGCATATGCTGTACATTTTCTAAGTAATTATGAGTTTTGGTGTATCATCCTATTAACTATACATAGTTAACAGGATAATTACAACATATTTAAGCCAACATGTTCAACTAATCCTGGAACCCTTTAACAGTTTAACGTCCTCAGATGAGGATGGGAGAGAGCAGGACAAGCTGTTCCTCTTGTCCTGCTCCAGGACAAGCTGTTTCAGATAAAAACATTTAGATAAACATTTTTATCAAATGTCCTAGTTAAAAACATTAGTTTTTTTATCTGATGTTTTCAGACAAAACACTTTAACACATTATATCAATTCAAAAATCTGATTAAAATAACAAAAGTAATCAAGTAAAAACCTAAATGTGTGAACCCCATCATATAATAAGGGTCAAAATGATAAGGATTTAATTTTAGAGAAGTTGTAACTTTTCAGATAAACCCAGCAGCTCTTGGCGAAAGCGTTTGCTCCTTCTGCCGGTCAGAGGACTGACCTCGGACTTTGGCCAAGGTTTGGTAACACTAAAACTAAGTCCAGTGAATTTTTGGGTGTATGGTAAATTACAATGTTGACTTCAATGAAAGGAGTTAAGAGGATGTAATGTTGTTTTTTTTTGTTGTTTTTTTTTTAAATGTTTTATTGGCTCTAGTGGCCTTTATTTGATAGTTAATTGACAGGAAAGTGGGTAATGAGAGAAGGGGGAAGACATGCGGCAAAGGTCGCCAGGCCGGGAATCGAACCTGCGACAGCCACGTCGAGGACTAAAGCCTCCTTATGTGGGTTGTGCTTAACCCCTGCGCCACCACAGCACATCCCGATGTAATGTTGTTTAATGTAGTTAAGCACTTGAGTTCAATAAGTTGAAGGCCTCTTGAGATATAAAGGTTTTATAAATTGACTGAGGTCGGTGGCGGTGGCACTGTGTGTGGAGCCTGATTGGCCCTGGTCCTCCACCCAGCTCTCACAGGTTCGACTCTCGTCCCGTTGATCTTTGCCACCAGTTTTCTCCTCTCTCTCATTTCCCACTTTCTTGTCAATCCACTGAAAAATAAAGGCAAAGAAAATCCTTTAAAAATCTAACTTAAGTAATCTGAAGTAAAGTGAAAGGATATATGACAGGATTTACCAGCAAGGTATCCCACAATGCATTTTTTGGTTTTTCCATGCCCAGGATGGCTGGAGTAGAAATGTCATAACTTAAGCTAGACGCACAAAGCTCCAGGGATTTTTATGGAAGAATATTGTGGTTTTAAAGGCATACATTTCTGATTTTCTATCTGCTCTTGGCTCCATCACACCAAACTGTTGGCTAGTGGTAACGCTCAGCCCCTCCCGTTTCAAACTCATCTCATTAAAGTAAGAGTTAAACAGCTAAATATGATTTAAATATCTGCTACCTTCAACAACAACAATAAAAAACCCTTAGGTCTATAAAAGCAATGCAGCCAGTTTTGCTAGTTTTGATTTACAAGCCATAACGAGACAGTTTATAATGATTCAGCTGAAATAATGAAACAAACTGCAGTCTGATTTTTACTGTAATGAATTTCTTCCTATTGTGAAAGTCAATAAAATGTGTTACATGTCTTTTTCTTTAAGTATTTACTTACTGGAAGATTTTTTTGTTGTGCTGCATTGCCTCAGCTAGCTCCTGGTTTTAGACTGCTGTCACTGAAAAGTTACGCTCTCTGTTTAGTGGCCATTTTGCCACTTGGTGGCAGTAACTCCCCTGGTCGATCTGATTGGCTGGATTTTCAACTCAGATACAACCACAACCTGCAATGGTTTGCCTAATCGGCCAAGCTTTTTTTTATTTATTTATTTTTGGGGATTTTTATTTTCAGAGTCGTAATCATTAAAATGACAAAAAATAAAGTCTTGAAATATGTTCAGCTGCAGTTACTATGTGATGTCAGCAGGTGGCAGAGTTTCACCTTTTGGTGTTTTATTTTTCACACATTTGTAATGGTTTGATTTAATGCCTCAAGACTTAAAGGCATCAGATAAACGTCTGTTATCCTTTGTTACATTTCAAAACCACACATCTGAACGGCTCATCAGTTAAAATATCAACACCTGCTTCTGTAACCCTGTCTGACACCAGATTCCACTGAACAAACTATTATTATGAGCAAATGGGACAGAGAGATAACTAAAATAAACAGAAGTGTTGAACTTGAGCCTGAATGTTGGAGCCAAAGCAGATCAGTTAACGAAAGCTGGAAATATCATCTTACATGGATCAGTGTAAAATTAAATAAAAGCATTCCACACAATGACTCAACACGTCAAACAAACTCGTATGTATTTTAGAGGAAACATGTAACAGCTGCACTTTAAATGTTGATACTGCAGCACAGAAAGTAGAAAACTTTCCCCACTTTAAAACTTTCATTAGTTCCAGTGCGATAAAATGTCACTTTAAATGAGTTCAGCCTGAGGTAAAACATTCAGGATTCACAAAGATACAAACACAGGAGGAGCCTCTTCCTGCAGCTGCTCCAAGGAACATATTTAAAGAAAACAGCAACATAAAGAAACTCACAAGCACAGTTTCAGTTTTATTTGATTAAATATCTTATTCATCATAAGATTCCTGCAGGTTTCAATAATTTCATAAGTTTTTATTTGCTGATTGAGTTCTGCAAAGATTAATTATTAGTTCTTTTTCTCATCTTTGTTTTCCTTCTGCTTGATTAATTCTGCTCATAATGAAGACATTGCACTTTTCCATTGGTGGAAAATAAATATATTTTACATTCAAGCACAAAGTTGTTGTCTACCACAAGATATCCCAATAAAACAGTTTTGATAATTACAATTTACATTTCATTCTGAATAAATGAACACACATTTGTGAAAATTATTCTAAAACTTAAAGATATACAAAAAGAAAAAAATGCACATACCTGCTTAACACAAAATGAATATATCAAGTACAGCAGTTTACATGAACATGCAGACCTATAGTATTAAACAGGAGAAGAGAAAAAGATAGAAGACCCCAGAAACCATCCCAGAGCTCAAAAGTGTAGAAACTGAACATGTTGCCAAAGAACAGCATTTAATTCAAACAATAAAATAAAAATAAAAGTGTGCACTGTAAAAAGAGGAGCACAAAAACATGAAACTGGATGCAACAACAATAAAAACAAAGTTGATCCATTCCATAGCATTTTAAAAACCTGAGAAAAAAATTATTTCTCACATTTCAATCCAGCCAACTAGTGTTAGATTTTAAATATTAAATTACCCAACCAGCAATGAAACAGTAATGTATTTAGAGATAAACTATTGCACACATTCAAAGTCTTTGCAGCAGGACAGAAACCACCTCTGTGCATAAGAGGGAATATTTAAATTAAGAAACCGTCTTTGTTCGTCTCTAATCTTCATCTTTCAGCAGGAACAAACTTTAGAGAAATCTGTTTCATCTTCACTACGATGAACTCTGATATCTATCAAAGATTTTTTTAGAAGAAAAAGCTACAGAGGAAAATGTTAAAAATGTAAAAATCTAAATTGCATTAAGAAAGAATTCTTTATTCCACTTTTAAGCATTTTTATATTCTTATTTTTGTGTGAATGTACCAGCTTTAATTTCCAATTGCACCAGAATTGCCTCTCTGGAAGAAGGAATTTCTATTCTATTCTGTTTCTATTTTATTCTAATTCTAGAAATTCAGCAGGAAAATCCACTCCAGCATTTCCCCCTTCTTGACTGCATAGTGATTTATCTTACAATAAACTATCACATAGCAAAAATATATATTCTATTTACTGTATCAAAGTCATCCTTATGAATTCATAGCTGATCCTCTTGTAAAACATAAGAACTACATTTTAGAGGTAAACTTTGACTAAGAAATATTTGACTTATTTGCTGAAAAGCTCTTCACTGCTCTGATAAACGAGGGAGAGGAAAGTAAATGTTTCTGGAACGAAAAGACGGAAGAAACCCTAAAGAGTGTTTGCGTTGAAGCAGCCGAGCTTTCGGACGCGCGTCGGTGCAGAGAACCATTTGTGGAGGGGAAACGGTTTCCTCGTCCCTTCGGACCACAGGTGCTGAAGTCCACACAGCTGGACAGCTGTGATTACGGACAACTTTGTGTTTTGTGTGGCCAAGACCGAGATTCCCACTTTGGCTTTGGGAGATTAGAAGTTTTGAGGAGTCTTGTTTTGTTACAAAAACCTCTCTGTTCTCCAAGTTGTGGTCTGAAGACCTGAAGAATTGTGGGTAATCCAGTGAGAACTCAGGGGAATTTCCTGGCTGGTTGTTTTTGGGAGCAGCAGGCATGGATTGGATTTTCACCAACAGTTTCAGGATAGCCTGGTCTTTCTTGCTGTTCTCTAACTTGAGATCAGCCAACTCTTTCTTCATATTCTCGATGATCCTGTTTGCTGTATTGTCGACCTCATTAGTCTCACTTGGTGGGTTTAGAAGGAGAGTGCCTTCGCAGGCGACTCCTGTTAATTCATGATCCAATGAAATTCCTTGGGTTTGCTGCTTCCACTCAGCTATAGGGACCAAAACAAAAATAATCAGGATTCACATCAACTTTCAAAGAACAAACGTAGTTTAAGATGCCTTTGATGACAATTATTCATAGGCGTGGAATCTTCTTTTATTGGAGATAAAAGGAGATAAGGAGATAAATCTTATCTCCTTATAAAAGGCGTTAATTAGCCTGGGAATAAAAACCATATTCTACATTTAAAATCTTGAGTTTCCAGTTGTAATGTCAGTTCTGCCCAAACAACTGCTGCATTAACGATCTCCTTTTAAAATGTGATTGTTTAATTTATGGAATAAAGTTCAGATTTACCATATTTAGAACATGCCGACCAGACGCCACAGACACAAAGTCCAAGAAAGCAAACTACAGCTATCACTTCAACAGAGAAGACAGCGAGCTTGAAGGGCCTGGACCTCATCCACTGAGCTGAAACAACAATATGGAAAGATCAACATTCATATGAACTGCTAAAAATTTAATCAACAATTAAATCCGTTCGCAAGAGGAACCTAAGTTTGTTCCAGCATCACTGAATGATCTTTGGTGTAAAGCATTTTAGCCTGTTTTGCATTTTATTTTATGTTGTTTAAAGTAAGGTAATTTTTTCTCCAATAAAATGTTAGACTACAAGATACATGTAGAATACAGAATAGTTAAACGGTGCGACTATAATGAAATATAACATTTTGATTAGATTTAGTTAAACCATAAAGTGAGAAGTCAGCTTTGTACCTGAAAGGAGGATTTCTGCAGTTCTGCTCTGGTTCGTCTGTGGCTGTTTGACTCTGCAGACAATCCTGTTAACACAAATCAGTGTTTAAATATATTTATCTTTTATGCTAATAGTTCTAGACCTAGTTTTTGTCATTATGAACACTCCTGCTAACACTTTGTCTTGCACTTGTTATTATCCATTTAAAGAACATTAAACAGATGATAATATTAATCTCCCAACATTTCTAAAACTCTGGCAGATTCCTAATGACTGCTTTTGAGCTCCCTCTAGTGGTCAGACACAGAAAGGCCATATTGACTTATTTTAGGCTTGTTAGTATTTGAATAGAATAGAATAGAATAGAATAGAAGTACTTTATTCATCCCAGCAGGGAAATTACCCTCAACAACTTTATTTGTTACACCTTTTTCATAAAATGTTCAGGATCTAACACCTAACACATTTAACACTCTTAAGGCTGCAATCATCACTGTTTCTGGTGCACACTTTTTTCTTCCACTCAACTTTCTTTAACCATGCTTGGATACAGCATTGGATACAGCAAAAAAAACCCAGGACAAATCGCCTAAAAAACAGTTTTTACCCGATGGCAATCATGGCACTAAATTCAAAGGCATAAGAACTTCTGCTCTTGACACCACTTTGTTAAAAATGTAAATTCTGTTGCGACACCTCCAGGCGCTGCAACCATCTTCTGATGTCTATTTATTTCTCATTTTGTACTATTTATTTCTTTATCCTTGTATATTATGTATATACACATAACCTGCATCTTAACTCGAGTCGAGCAAATCTCAATCTCGTTGTAATCTGTTGATGACAATGACAATAAATCTTATCTTATCTTATCTTATCTTATCATTCTGTGAAAAGCCACCATTCTTTTCCCCTTACAGTGGAGGGAGACAATTACCATTTTCTGGAGGCTCAAGACCTGATTTGAGTTAATTAGCTGAGAAGTGTGTGACATTAATAGTTAACTTTTTCACAACATTCTTATGTTCTGAGATGCTGAATTTTTGGGGTTCATTTTCCGAGTCAATCAATAAAATGACAAAAAATATCTTGAAATATTTTCACTCTTTCAGCTGCAGCTGCTATTGGACGTCAGCAGGTGGCAGAATTGCATCATTGTGTGTTTCCTTCAACCATTTGTAATGGTTTTATGGTTTTCACACGCGACAATCACAAAGTGTAGTGATGCTCTTTGCATTGTCACGGATAATCAGGTCTTCCCCCAGAATGCATCTGGTTCCCTGGTGGTGCGATTCAGAGAATCTCTGTCTGATTTACCAACAGAAAATGAACAAAAGTCAGAAAAGTTAATGGCAGTGGTCTAGAATCAAACCTCAGATTTTTTTCCTCTGGCTAAAGCAACCTCAATCTGAAGAATTATTTACCACCAAGTCACTTAAACTGGCTCTGCTAAATATAATATCAGCAAAATGACTTTTAGTTCATCACTTCATCACTTCTAACAGGAACATGGTTGGATGAAAATAATGAATTCAATTTGACTCTTGAGTATTTGGGAATCAAAGCAAAAAACTTCATGCAAAGCACCAAAATATGTGGCAAAATATTTCAATGACTTTATTGAGTTCTTATCTTTAATAAACTTTGGTTTTGACAGTTTAATAATTGTAGAAGACTTTTACATCCATCCATCTGCTGGGATTCAACTTTGTCAGCTACTTTGAATAATTAATTGAGCTTACTGTATTGTTTGATAACTAAATCAATTGGAATGCATGTTTGCTTGAATTGAAATTATTTCTTTTTGTTTGGTAAAGTGCCTTGAGATGACATCGTTTATGAATTGATGCTATATAAATAAAAGAGGGGCAAAAAAGCTGTGAAATACTTCAGAACTTTGGTCTGACTCGACATGTTCAACAGGCAACACATGATCAAGGATTCACTCTGGACCTGATTATCAGTAAGGGTGTAAATGTTTCCAGTGTCTGTAAGTGATGCTGGACATAACATAGCAAAACGGATGTTATTAAGATAAGATAAATCTTTATTGTCATTGTCACAAAGACAACGAAATTCAAAGGGTGCCATCATTACATAATGACACATTACATAATTACAACAATTATGGACCACACAGCTGAAACTTTTCATCAAATCTTCTCTTCTTCCTCGGCTCCATCTTGACCAGGTAGATAATTTCCATTCTGAAATTTGACTTGTCACCAAAATACATTAAAAGCCATTGTATCAACCTTCCAGACCTCTCAGATCTTCTGGTTCTGGTCTACTTTGCAACCCCAGAACCAGAACCAAACATGGAGAAGCAGCATTCAGTGTCTTTGCACCCCAAATCTGGACGAAACTTCTAGAAAACTGCAAAACAGCCAAAACACTGATTTCCTTTAAATCAAGGCTAAAAACTCCACCTGTTTAGAGGGGCCTTTGATTCATAGTAAACAGAATATTGATTATTGATACTTGATGTGAATTTGGTTGATGATTTTGATGATGGCATTTCACAAAATCGAATGTTTATTGGTTGTTCCATAATTGGTTACTGTATTGTGTCTTTTTAATGTGAACTGCCTTGTTTCTGAAATGTGCTATTCTAATAATCTTGACTTTAATTTCTTTCTTATCTCTTTGTTTTATTCCTAATTTAATCTTTGCTCCCTACTAGTAACTCTGTTGTGAAGCAACATCTTGCTCTGTGTTCTGGTAATTGGAAAGTAAGGAAAAGAAAAGCAGGTAGCTCAATCTTTCAAGCTGGTAATGTTTAACAGTAAGCAGGTAGATAATTGAATAGTTGGTTGGTTCACTGACCAACCAAATAAAATAAATCCTGACTTTCTTGCCCAGAGTTGAGTAAAAAGGCAGAAACAGAAGAAAACATGAAGACTTGTTCTGTTACCTGATTGTATGACTTTGCACGATGGCCGTTTGCCTCACTGTGTAACATTCAGTGGGATCTGCTCTTCGTATCTCCACAGTGTCTGTGATGTTCTTCCCTTTTTCATCCACAATCTCCATCAGCGGAGCCGGCAGCCAGCAGGTCGCCTCACAGGCCACCGTCACTCTCTGGTTCTGGTCAGAATCCACTGAAAGCCTTGGGTCAGACACTAAAGCTGGGGAAATTAGCAAACATTAAAATCCAGTATTAATTTGGAAAATGTTGAGCCTACCAGAAAAGGCTAACTGAAGCTGTCGTACCAACAACCAGCTGCACGTCGGTAGCCTCTCTGCTTCCGTTCCTTTGGATGATCAGACACTGATAGATCCCGGCGTCTGACGGCTTCACGTTGGAGATCCTCAGCGAGACGTTCCCGTTTTTCACCTCTCTCATGAAGAGACTCGTCCTGAACTCAAAGGCCAGGTTCTTCATCTCAAACGTCTCAAAGCCATTGCGGTACAAGAAGACCACGTTCGGCTTCAGGCCTTCCTTGGACCACTCCACTGTTGGCAAATCATCGCTGCCAGAGTTTGTCAAACTGCAGGGTAGGATGGCATTCTCTCCTGCAAAGGCCACGACCTTCTGGGGGTTAAGATTCGCAGAGAAACAACCTGCAAGACACGATTAAGGATGTAAAATGCAATAAAAGTTTTAATTTCACAAACGATGTGTGTGTGAAATAAATATTGTTTAGGTTAAAATAAAAGTAGTAGATTATTAGTAAATTATGACAAAATGACAGAAAAATATTTTCTCTCCTTTTAAAACTCTTGCCCCCAGTTCTTAGAGATTTTCAGTTTTAATCACAAAAACTGATTTGACTCTTAATGCAAAGGCAACCAGGTTTCTGACAAAACTCTGCAGATACTTCACGTGATTCTTTCTTCACGTGATTCTGCAATCCTATACTTTCCTCAGAGCCCTCTGAACCCGACCCACTTTTTTGCACAGAAGACACTCCCATCAAGTGAGAAGAAGCAGACATATTTGCCCCGTGATTCACACAACTTGCTCGGACAAAGTAAAAACAATAACTTGTGCGTGCATAAGATAAAACCAGCAGGTTTGCAGCTCTTTCAAGGTGTGGTCACATTACAAGCAGATTAAACTTTTCCACTCCTAAAGGTACGGTTCACATGCACAGCCTGGCAACTGGATCAAGCAAATAAATCTTCCAGACTGTCAAAAATAAACTGTCAGTTTCAGTACCGTCTTAAGACGCAACGCAGACGTGAATCATGCTCTCTCTATTTACGAGATATAACCGTAAGATTTTGAATGTTGTGCAACTTTGAAACAGATGTACTCAGGAAATAATGTTATGATCATGAACAAATGTCATGTTCAAAGTCTTGGCTGCGTTCTGCAGTGTAATTGAATGTGAAGGGAAATTCCCGTAGTTGTTGACATTTCAGGGTCATTAAAATCACTACAGATATGAAAGGAATGTTGATCTAATTAGTTGATGTGCAGACTTTGTGCAATAAAATTAAATCAACCTATTGAGTTGCTCATTATGTTGGACTGGGATGTACTACTTTTCATAGCTATATAATATTTATGTTCAAATCTTGTCCTTGCTGTAACAGTATTTTTATTGTCATGTGTTTATATATGTATATCTTTGTATGAATCTTTTTGTGCTGATTTCCTGTCACGTTGGTTCTGTTGTACAGAAATTTTCCCATTGTGGGACAACTAGAGAATTCCTGTTCTATTCCAATTCATACATCAACTTAACATACAGCAGGTTCTTGAGTTTACATTAATTATCGAGTTGTAAATCTAACAGATTTCTGTGCAATAAAACCACAGAATACTTAATACTGTTTGAGAAGAAAATAATACACATATAGTTTAATATTTATTCAAAATATATATATTACAGGAGTCATGTTAGAATAGCTACATCTGAAATTCCCTTCAGTTGTGATGCTTAACCTCAAATAATGTGCTGTATAATGTACATCAGAACAGTCCACACAGTTTATGACCAGACAGGAAACAGGAACCTGAAATCCAAAAATGTTTTGGCCATTTTTGGTGAGCAGAGAGGGTCAAAGATCTGCTGAAGGGAAAACTCCAGCAACACCTGGAGTTACTAAAACTAAAAACCATCTTTATTTGCAGACCAACGTGTTTCAGCTTGTGGCCTTCATCAGAGTGACAACCACAAGCCCAAACACACTAGTCTGCAAATAGCTGCTTCTTTCTACTTCAAGCTTTGCCATACTCTTCCCCTCAATACCAGAAGTTCCTGTTGAAACATCATCAACAATGAATGTGGTTCAGAAAATGTTTTTATGTCTGTGTGTTAGACTTTAGAGCTCACGTCTCTGATTTACATCAGCACTGAGGTTAGGTTAGGTGGGACCTTGTTGAGAGTCAGGAATGCTGGTTCAGTTGCACAACCCGGCAACTTGAATGGATCAAGCAAATAAATCTTCCAGACTGTCAAAAAATAAACTGTCGTCAGTTTCATTACCGTGTTAAGACACAACACAGACGTCATTCATGCTCTCTCTGTTTACAAGAGAGAGCATGAGTAGGCTTTCTACCACCACCAGTACGAACTACCAATAATACATCTCTATCTCTCTCCACACTGAGCATGCTCAGGAACTGTAGCATATCATGCATTAACAAGGCACAACACAGCCAGAAGTACAAATTAAAAGGTTATTCTGGAAACTATTGTAATGTTTTGTATTAAGTCTGTTCTGTGAGTTGGCTGGGCCCTGCAAAGTTAGAATGCTTTATCTTTGCAGGGTTGCTGTGTTTGGTGCCTTTCTCCAGCAATCAATGGCCAAAAGGTTGGGTGCACTCAAGAAATAAGGTCAGTCCGTCACAGGGCCACACACGTGCACACACGCCCAGAGGCACGCACCCACACATACACACGCACACACGCCCAGACACACACACACACCCACACAGTAAATGGTAATTTACATTTTCCTTTATCTCAGCGTTAATTTAGAGGACCCAACTAGTCCAACAGTCATGTTTTTGGATTAATGGAGGAATGGAGGAAGCCAGCACACCCAGAGGGAACCCATGACTGCCTGCAAACTCCATGCATGAAAACCCCAGACTGGAAATCTTGTATCCCTCTTGCTAAAAGTCAGCAGCTGCACTACTAAACAACCTTAAGATAATTTTTAAAAGAGAAAATATTTCACAATATTTCAAGCAGCAATGAGTCTTTGCCACAAGGCTCTGTTATCCTTTGTTACATTTCAAAATCACGTATCAACACCTGCTTCTGTAACCCTGTCTGACACCAGATACCACTGAACAAACTATTATTACGAGCAAATGGGACAGAGAGATGACTAAAATAAACAAAAGTGTTGAACTTGAGCCTGAATGTTGGAGCCAAAGCAGATCAGTTAACGAAAGTTGGAAATCCTGTCTGACGTGGATCAGTGTAACATTAAATAAAAGCATTCCACACAATGACTCAACATGTCAAGCAAACCTAAACCTCACTTCATGTTCAAATTAAACTGGTTTAAACTGATATTTGTTTAAAAGAAACAAATTGGAGCAGCTGCACTTTAACTGTTTATACTGAATCACAGAATGTAACAAGAATCTAGAAAACTTTCTCCACTTTAAAAACTTTCAATAGTTCCAGTGAAATAAAATCTCACTTTAAATGGCATTTTTGCCTGTTTACTGCGTTCCACAACACATTCAACATGTCTAGGTACATTTGTAACTCATTAAGATGAAATCCAGAGGAAATAACTTCAGACTTTCTTCTACACATACCTGTTGATGAGAGCAGTCCCAGGACAAAGTAAAGACAAAAATACATCACTATTCTCTGCTTTCATGAGAAAAACCCCGCAAGTTTGACTAAACCTTTCCACATCTGTACGCAGCCCTAAAGACGCTTTCAAGACGACATCTGACTTGAATCTGAACAAGCTTCATTCAGAAAATCTCTCTCTCTCTTGTGGGCGTTGCTTGTGACAGAGGCGTGCTGAAGATTTGTGAAGTGTTGAAGAGAAATATGACTCATGCTCACATGTTGTTCTCAAACTTTCACTGGATTTTTCTGTACTGACATCAAGCAGTACAGATGATAGTGATTTAGTCTCAACCCTCTTTGTCGAGTATCTGAACCATAAACACATTTAGACTTTGGATTTTTTTTTGTTTTTACTTTAAGAATAAATCAAACCTGGAGGAGATAAAATTGATAAGCTTTTTAACGTATTTACGAATTAGTCCAAAAATGCTCTCTGTTCATGCACTGGTTCTCTGTGTACTCAACTCCAAACCTTGCCAGTCATAATTGCCCTATGAACAGTGGCTCCGGATGAGTCAAACTCCACCTGCTGCCCTTTGCCTAGTAAAGACAGAATCCAGCTCCCACGCCACCCGGAAGCAGGTGATTAAATGATTGTAAAAGATAAGACACATGAACGAACGGGACAAGATTTGCAAGACATGTGTGCCACAACTGAGCAGTGTCATACAATGAATTACAAGGGGTGGATCTTTAAAGTTTAGAAACACCTACAATATTAGATTTTTAAGGAAAGTATCCTTTGTCAATCCCGGCCTATCCTTGCAGGGCTGCAGGGGGCTGGTGTAGAGAAGTGACTTTTATTCATCTGGTTCTTGACGCTGCAGGCATCAGCTCTGGCAGGTGACAAGCAGAGAACATTATATTACTCATATGGCTCATAAGCATTAAGGCAGAACATAAACCATAAATTCAAACAGCACAAAAAATAACATTTTCAATTACAAAGAACATTGGAAGTTAATCAAAACCATCAAATTTGCACAAATCTTCAAATTTGTAAGAGCCAAAACAACCTGTTTGCAAAAGAGCACAAACAAATGTTTAAAAAAAAAATAATAAAAAAAATCAAGTCAACATCACAAAAAACGGGCCTTTAGAAACATATATGAACTTTTTTTTAAGAGCACAAGAGTAACAATGCAAAATGAGTAGTTAGGGCTTAAAATGTTCTTCAGATTTTACTGATGTTCTTTTTAATATTACATGATTCTGCGTGGTTTATATGGACAGATTAAAGCAGCAGGACAAATCCAGACTAAATCACGCTAAGATTATATATATATAAACATTTTCCTACAAATTTCAATGAACTTCTCACCCGTTTTAGTTTTCCTTTCTGTAAATTTGATCGTTGATCATCTTTATTATATGTCAGACAAGGGCGGATTATTTTTTAGGTAGCATAGGCAAATGCTAAGGGTGCTGGGAAACTAGCGGGCCCCATAAAAAAGAGAAACAAACAAATAAAAAACTAATAGGTATTAATGTAATTTCAAATATGGAAGATTCTGCACTGACTTACCTGCATAGCAAAACATATTAAATACTACATTTAAACATAATGATTCTTTGCTTAGCTCCCCCTCAGTCTTTACTGGTTGGTTTGTTCCTGCTCCTCCCTCCTCCATTGTTGCTGCTTTGCACAGATTTGTAGATTTTTGCAATGGAAATAACTTCAAAAAACATCATGTCAAAACGTCAATTGTTTGGTGCCCCAGGAAGAAAAAAGAGAGAAAACCGTGGCGAACATAGGTACAGTAAAACTAATCACCTGTTGCTTTAGTTAGCAGAGTAGTGTAGCAGCTAGGCTAGCTAGCTGGCTAGCTAAACACAGAGCTAATTAGCATATTTCCTCGCCAGCATTCATGCAGCTTTCAGCTCACACACCCTGTGGCGCCCACGGTCAAAGTGACACATTTGATTTGCATTAGGTTGTAACTGTGCCAAAATATATAGAATATGAAAGAAAAGCAAATATGCCTTCAAGTAATGCAGCTTGCAAATAATGGACAACAAATTACAGCAGCCATTGCTTAACATTGTAGCCTTTTACGTCACTGTGATGTCAGTAACATCTGTTGTGCTGTCAGATTTTCATTCTCACAAAAAATTGGATCCAGAATCAGAAATTCTTACACATTTTATTGATTCAATTACATTTTTTACAACCATGATTGAAAAACTGAAATGTTAAGTAAAAATCGCTCAGTGAATAAGAAATAAACCAAATAAAAACAGAATGATTTCTGAATTGCCACCATGGTTAGAACGATGGAGTTCGGACTGTGTGAATGACATCTGTGTTAAATGTTTTTGCAAAAGGGTGAAGAAGAAAAAACAAGAAATGGATCAAACATTTACAAGAGGAGTCTTCTGCTCTGTTGATGATGAAAACTGAGTGGATCCCAGTTTCTCTAAGTAGGCCAAAGCATAATTATTGTCAACTTAGCATCATAATAACATTTTAATTTTAAGTAAATAAGTCTTAGAACATGGGAAAATATCTTGTTATAATTGAAATAATCTGAAAATTGACCAAGTACTTTTTCATCAATATAAGGAATTATTTACTTAAAACAAGCTCCTAGTTCCTGCTGAAAATTTACTTGTAATTTAGTTTGTCGTATTTCAAGTGTACTAAAATATTTGCAGTAGAAATTAGACCACAGGAGTTTGTGTTGTTGCAGTGTACTGAACAGGTAAAATACACAATGAATAATGAATAAAACATTTCTTATGTTTTTGCTTTTATTTCTGGAATCACACAAATTTTTGTCTCTTCAGATGGATTATTGAGAGATTTAAATCTCACGGCTGGACGTCCTGCAGCGCCACCAAACGCTCTTCCTGTCGCGTCCATCTAATCGGACCTCATTAACGCATCACTGCCCGTATCCACCAACTGATCAGGTCAGAACATTTAGGATATTTTCGGTTTACAGATGATTTGTGTTTTGGTGAATATTGTTTTTCTACACAAAATCTTGCCTTGGTCGCTAAAGTTTCTTGGGGCAACTCTGATGTCACATCAGCTCAGACAGACCCCACAGTTTTATCTTAAACTAAAATATTATTCCACAGCTAATGTTTGGTTTGTGGTCTGGTAGAAGAGAGTAACTTAAATATATTTTTGTGAAGTTTGAATCAAACTTTTGGAGTAGATTTTACTGTCTTTCAAACATCTGCAGTTATTGGTTTGAACTTTGACCCATTTCAGTCACTGTCATGCAAGAAAAATGAACTTGAAAACACAACCTGGTTGGTGCAGTTCAAACCTTCAGGCACATTGTGTTCATTCTGTCTTACTACTACATTTAAGAAAAACTTTAGTGCCAAACATGTTAATATGTTTGTTTTAAAGAATAAATTAGCTCTAAAACTCAACCACTGTCCTCTTTTGCTTTTATTCCCAACAACAAGAAAAAAAAGAAAATGGAGTCAATAAAAAGCGCATTAAAAACTGAACCTTTAAAATGCCATGAGAACACTCCCACACAGGACTTCATGACACGTGCAGAGTTTTCCCTGCCGCCCTGTTGTTTCCGTTGCTGGGTCGGGCACCATGTTACGTTAGTCAGCTTGTCTCCATGTGAGTCTCCTGACCTCCTGACCTTCAGGCTGTCCTCACCTCTTAGCCTGGTTTCTGGATCCTCCCTTTTTCCTTCCACACATTTCAGCCGTTTGCCTGCCTGGCAGCTGATTGGTCACTCCTGAACAGACACACACCAGGTGTGCAACAAGTTTGGTTAATTAGATTTAGAACAGATTTAGATTTTTTTCAGTTTGTAGATTTTTTCCATTTGCATGATTAATTGTTTTTCTCTTTCTTTCTCTATCTTTCTACGACAAAAGTCTTTAGTCTGGTGCTTTGGTCTCAACTTGCCCTTTTTTATGAATTTCAATTTTCTTTAGAGAATCTATAATACATTTCATTTGTCTTTTCTGTTGGTATGTTTGTTTATTTTGGATATTTAAAATGTCTTCCAATTCCAGTGATAAATGTTCATCAGAATTTCAAGTTTATTGATCTTTGAGAATATGTTCTTGCATTATTATGTCATTACCATAATATTACTTGAAAATGGTCTCAAAACAACAATATTATCATTTATCACAATGAATATAAAAACAACACACACATCCACTGTGTGACCCAGAATATATCGCCTAAATTATTCTCACATTGCACCATCTAATGCTCAAAGTTGAACATTTCAGCTCTTTCTTTGCCAGTGGAGAATCCCCTGTTCCTCTGCATGACCTCACTTTCAAACCAGATCTTATTTATGCAGTTTTTACATTTTAACTCTTTATCTTCTCACCTTTCAAACACTATCTATTCTCCACCTCTGGGTGGACTTACACACTCACATTTCTGCTTTGCATGTTTTCCAGTGACTTTCCATCTTCTTCTTGAATGATTTATTTTGAAACCTCATAGAAATTTTATATAATTTTTCTCCCCTCCATTTTACACTATGTCAGATACTTTGTCCTGATTATTAACTGTTGAAGGGCCTAACTGTTTGCAGTATCTTTCTCCAAAAATATTAATATAAGCTCCTGTTAATGCAGTAAATTTACAGATGAAGCCAGATATTTACATGCGCAAAATAAAAACACAATTTGTTTTCTTACTCTTTGAAGTTAAATCAGACCAAACGTGTTAGGATTACCAAAATTATTTCTATTTGGTAAATACCAGAAAACTTAGCCAGAACATTTTTCATCCAATCCAGAAATTTACATAAGTTTATTCAGTATCAGGGATATCTGTCTTAAGCTGAATGACTTGGGTCAAATGCAGGTCAACTGTATGTGAAGGTCAAATAAAATGTCTACATGTAGAGTAAATAGCTTTTCACCCAGGAGTCCTGATACCAACTGAAAAAACAGCCGTGATATTTTCTTTACCTGACCAGTTCATCTATAAACAGTACATCTGCTGGTTGTTTCTAAAATTATCAGGCTCTCCTCAACACCAGTTTTTGTACAGCATGGGACTTCCATCGCTCCACAACCAATTTCCCTCCTAGAAAAGTGTTCAGTAGATGACGCATTTCATTCAATGTTTCACAAAATGCATAACACATAAAGCACAGTGGCAAAAATACCTGCTGTGCATCAGAGCCTCGATTACAGTTTTCTGGCCGAAAGAATCACCATCTTTCAGAAGCCTGTCGTGATTCAGATTTTTTTCCTTTTGTCTGAAATGTTGCTAAATATACCAAGAAAGTCAACAGAAGGGTGATTATTGTTTAATGCAAATGTGCAGACATGACCTGCTGACTCTGACAGACCTGGCGGAGCAGAAGAGGACAGTGGTTGACCTTTAGGCCTAGATAGGAGAGGTGGAAAATATTGCTTTCTTCTGTAAGTATCAACAGATCACCGATCTCCCAAAATTAAGAAAATTGGGGTGAATTTACCGGCTGGCTAATTTATCAGCACACCCCTCGTGTATGTTAATGATGTATCTTGATGACAGAACATTACATTTATTAAAAAAGATAAATCCCTCGAGGACAATAAATAACCCAGTGACACTTGTGCAGATCATAACCATGATGTGTTATGGTCCATGAAGGAAAAGTGAATTCAATAAAATAATAAATCTATGAAATATACTGAAGAAAAAGTATGTGTTTTAGTAAAGTGTACTACAATAAGGTATGTCGTATTTACTATGGATCAGAATTGGGGTTCCAAGCAGTCACACTTAGGAAACAATGTCAAAAAACTCCAAATATGTGGTGCTGTGGTGAGGCGGGGGCAAAGCACGACCCACGTATTGAGGCCTTGGTCCTCGTGACGGTGGTCACAGGTTCGATTCCCGGCCTGGCGATATTTGCCGCATGTCTTCCTCCTCTCTCATTACCCTGTTTCTTGTCAAACTACTTTAAAATAAAAGACCACTAGAGCCAACAAAAAAAAAAAAAACATCAAATAATGTTTATCAGCAGAGTCATAATCTGGAGAGCTGTAGATATTTGAAACTGGAGTTAATTTGTGTTTCTGTGTTTTAGTCACTTTATAATGTCATTATACTTAAAACACTCACGGTCACCACTGCTCTTAGCCGACATGGAGAAAAAGAGGAGGAATACAGCCAACAACTTCATGATGGAGATGATGCGATGATGCAAATTTACACACTGAAGGCAAATCGAAGTAAAGCATACATGTTACTAAAATTCAAATGTGTCGAAAAAAAGATGGGCAGAAAATTGGTCATCAAACCTGATGAAGGATGATCTGTCTTCTTAGCCAGCCAGCACCTTCTGCCTTCACTGAGGAATCACTGGATACTTCTAATTTTGTTACAACTCGGGGCAATTTCACAGTAAATCCACATAATTGCACAGGTTAAATAAATACATCAAAATATAAAAAATCCTGGATGATAATTTATTTAATCTGCAAAAGAACTACAGCTTCAGAGAATATTTATTTTCCAGCAAAGCAAGAATCCAAAGCATCCAACTAAACTACACAGCAGAAATGATTTAAAGACTAACAAAGCAAAGGTACTGGAGTGGCCTAGTCAAAGAGCAAACCAACTATGATTTCTGGCCTGGGCCTGGATCATTTTATGAAGTGTGACTTTAACCAGGCCGTTCATACTTGGAAACCTAATAAAGTTGCATGAAAACATTTTTGCAAAGAAGAGTGGAAAGAAATTTACTTACAATGATATTAAGACTTTTCTCTGGGATTAGAGACCAGAGCCGGTCACAAGTTCAGATCCACACATTTGAGATCTCCTCTAAAAATGTTTTTAGCTGCCATTTTAATAGTTCAAACGCCACATATGCTTT
Source organism: Xiphophorus hellerii (assembly GCF_003331165.1). NCBI lineage: Eukaryota > Metazoa > Chordata > Actinopteri > Cyprinodontiformes > Poeciliidae > Xiphophorus > Xiphophorus hellerii. The sequence continues at coordinate 26,098,896 of NC_045685.1, forward strand.
AATATGCATTTTAACTCTGCGCTTACTTTTATTCCAAATTTCAAACAAGACAGACATTATTTTATTTTTTTTACCTTATTTGTATATTTTTCAAATAACCTTAAGGAGTAAAATATAGTTAGATAAGATATTAACAAAACATAAACAAAGAAACCCCGTGTTCAGTCTTTCTGAGAGAATGAAATCCGAGAAACAGAGAAAATTAATATAAATAAATGTATATAAATGTGTATATATACATTTATCAATAAATAAAAGAGAGGGCTCAAAGGGGCAGGTACCTCCATAGTACAAATATATGCATTGAAGCCACTAAAGGCACAGACTACCAATAGTCTTTGAAATGTTTTTACCAGTTCAGCCAATGAAGACCAGGTCTCTGAATTTTTCATAGCATCCCATTTTGGTATTCCTTATTTTTTCTAACTGTAGCATGCATATCATCTCTGCAGTCCAGCTGGGGGCTTGTTAGACTTCCTCTGGAGAAGACTGAGTCTGTGAGCCATTAATGAGGCAAATGCTGTTGCTTTAAATTTGTGTTCATGGGGAGAAGCTATTGCGTCGGGCAAACCTTCCGGACAACAAAGAAAGAAGTTCCCCAAAAGCTGTTTAATAGTTGACAACACCAAAATATATGACCTAAAGCAGCTTTGTCTGCGTGGCATCTCAAACGAACTGGAGTATATTCTAGAAAGTTTGTCATTAGAGTAATGCAGATGATGTGAAACCTTGAATTGTGTTAGACACTGTCTAATTTTTCTGAATCATAAAATATACTTTTGAAATATTTTTCTTTGCATAGGGATTCAGTGCAAATATTACATCTATGACATTTTACATGGGTGAAGATGGGAGAGGAAAATGTTTGCTGACAAAACTTAAAAGTTGTATGAATCTAAAAAAGTTATTTGTATGCGAATATGAAATGTTATACAAGAAAACATTTTTTTATGCTTGAACAATAAATCACCTTCACACTAAAATACTGTATATTGAGAATGTGAAACGTTCTTTGTTATAAGGTGATGTTTGTATTTTAATAACTCATTTATGATTGTGTTAAAAATAATAGAAAAATCAGAACAGCACAAAGACAGAATAAACCACACACCATCTTGTTTTGATTCTTCAAAATTTTATTTTTGCTTGGCCAAAGAATAGAAGAAAGTTTTGCATAGATAATTTTTTCTTATAACTCATTCAGTCTGCTCTTATTAAAGAGAGACAATCCAGCTGCTGTTCGCTTGTCGCTTCGTTCCTTAGTTTGCAGTAAAGAGAGAAATTATATGAAGTAAAGAAGCAGAAATATCTTTTGGGCTTTCTATGAAGCTGCAGAAAGGCAGGTAAACAGAAACACCTAGCACTGATCCTCCACTGGTTCTGTTTTACACATCAGGCCTCTTTGGGAACCTCACCGTCTTCGGAATCTCTTGACGCAGACAGAAGGTAGATTGTGATTACACCACAGGTCATCCCAGCACTTGTCACCTAAAAGCAAGAGAACAAATATCAGTCAAACATCACGTACTGAAACCCTGAAGTGACCGACGCAGTATTAAGAAAATGATTGGAAAGGATGATGAAATGAAAATTCTTGCCACAAAAAATGAGCATAAACTCCTGCTGTTGATACAGTAAATGTACAGTTAAAACCAGACGTATACATACCAAATGAAAACACATACACAATTTTTATCTTGTCTGAAGCTAAATAAGTACAAACTTATCTTTTTTTATGTCAGTTAGTTACTAGAATTATTTATTTTCAATAAATGCCAGAAAACTAAACCATTTGAGAGACCATTTTTGTAATTTTCTTCAAATTAAGAAGTTTACACATTTTGGTCAGAAAACCTAAAGGTTCATACAGTTTAAAAGACATTTATCCCTGATACTGACCAAAATGAATGAAAACATCTGAATGAGAAGAAAATTACAAATAAATCTCAGAGAAATATTTAGTTTTTCTTGCAATGTAGCAATTGGAAATAATTTGGGTAATTCTGTTTTCTGTCTTCAGACGTGTGTCTGCGAAAACGTTTACATGCAGAGTAAATAAGCTTTTCACCCACAAGCCCTTTTATCAACTGAAAAAACAGATATTTTCCTTTACCTGACCAGTTCATCTGCAAACAGTGCTGGCTGCCTCCAGCATTGTTAGGCTCTCCTCGACACCAGTTTGTGTACCTCATAGGACTTCCATCGCTCCACAACCAGGTTCTCTCCTAGAATAGTGTTCAGCAGATGACACATTTCATTCAGGGTTTCACAAAATACACAAATAAAGTGAACTGGCAAAAATACCTGCTGTGCATCAGAGCCTCCAAGCCATGCTTCTCTGCAACTACAACTTCCTGCACGTATCATAGCCTGAATGCGGCGGTACTCGTACACGTTGTGAACTGATGCAAGGTTTGCTCCCATAGACAGACAGTTTTTCTACAGAAAAACAAATAATGGTGTAGTGTTTAATGAGAATAGTGAAGAGCAGTAGACAATTATTTTAGCAATTTTCTGAGGTATTAGTTGGGTTTTGTTGATCAAGAACAGTGAAATAAAAGATAACAAAAGAAATTAAGAGAACATTTTTGTTGGAAATCACCTCAGCATTCGCCCAAGTCATGGGTGTGGCAACATAGCGAAAGCAGCGATTGTTGATTTTAGTCCAGCCATGAGGACAGATCCTGAAATGCCGCCAGTAAAATCGTCCTGATGACAAACAAATGCAGACTTCCAGTCAAGAGGTGTTTGTCAGAGGTGCACTGATTCCAGTTTACTGACTCATCAACATTTAAAAAGTCTGACCTGCTGATTCCGATTTTAGCAAACTCTTATTATTATTTTTTGTTTCAAATGTTGCTAAATATAGCAAAAAAGTCACTATGTTGGCATCAAAAGGGTGACTATTGTTTAATGAAAATGAGCAAACATGACCTGCTGGATGGGTTTCTCAGTCAAATCTCTCTCATGGCAGAGCAGAAGAGGACAGTGGATGATCTTTAGATCTCTGCTTTTTTATCAGCACACCCCTACTGTATGTAGCATTAATCTTAATGACTCAACATTACATTGATTTAAAAAGCTAACTCCCTCAATGACAGGAAAACCAGTTACACTTGTGCTGGCCATAACCATGATGTGTGTATAAGGAAGTTACTGTAGATACTTTAAACTAGTTAGTTTGTGTTTCTGTGTTTTAGTAACTTAACCAGGGCTTCATAATGAATAAATACTCACCGTGATGAAAGTACCTGACACCACTGGTCATAGCCATCATGGAGAAAACAAGAAGGAAAACAGCCGACAACTTCATGATGGAGATCTAGTGATGAGGCAAGCTGGAGGCAAACTGAAATAAAGCATACATGTTAATAATATTCAAACATGTCGAAAAATAGATGAGCAGAAATTTGATCAGCAAACCTGATGAAGAATGATCTGTCTTCTTAGCACCTTCTGCCTTCACTGTAGAATCACTGGATATTTATAGGTCTTCTAATCTTGACACAACATGAGGAAATGACACTGATAAAAATCCCACAGAATTGCACCCCATAACGAGATCTGGTTCATACCTTGCCTCATCATTCACCATTGACCAAAACTAAACCTCATCTTTGTGCTCGTCATGGTTGACAGTTGTGGCAAGAAGAGTTCTTAGAATTAATGTTCCACGAAAATTAACGGAAAGCGTAGCGACTAAGGCCTATACTTTAATGTGCCTGGTTGTTAACTTCTTGTTGGTAGCCTTTGTTTTTTTGTGCAATTTTTTCAAAGGTCACAGTGCAAATCTTTGCTTCCACCTACAATCATAAATGTTATTTATTTTCCTTGTAGTGTCTGTTTATCATTTAATTTCTATTTAGAACAGAAAGGAAGATAACCTTAATGCCCCCACATACAGTACTTGAACATACTGGACAGTTCGTGAGCTGCACGTTCATTTGAGACTTAATATTCAAACGTTCTGACTGCCTATTTCCTTGTGACAAATTCCTTTATTTCTCACAATCATAATGGAAACTAGCAAATTTGATGAGCTAGTTGGCACCAAATTCTGTTTCTTCTCCATCCGGAAAGCCTCAGCTTCAGTGTGGGACAGAAAATGGCAGTCACATCATCATGCTGCGAGCAAGTCAGCGAGCCGCTGTTGAGTCATCGCAGCATCCTGCTGTGCATCGGAGCAGCAGCAAGCTGCGATGAAATTAACTAATCAAATGGAATCCGGTTATAATAATCTTAGTTTATTGTGTTCCAATAGCACAGTTGTGGTTGACGTAATAATTTTAAATCTATATGTGCAGCTATCCTAAATGAGCATATACCTGGTCAGTACCAGAGACTACTCAATGTCCACTTTCATCATGTTGATGTTGACTTAAAACAATATGAAGTGATGTAAAAACTATTCTCAACCTTATCATCTTGGTGTCACATTAAAAACAGTTCGATGTGAACACTGTTTCCACCAGGGAGTTTACTGTGCGACACCGAGTACGCATACACGGTCGTAAAAATTGGTCTTTGGGTGGACATGTATGGCAGATGTTCGTTTCTAGTCTGTGTTGAGTCTGCCTCGAGTACATGCGGACCTCCGCAGACTGAAGTACGCCCAAGTGTGTGTGGACCTTTACACCAAGAACAGTAAAAGCAATTTGCCCATTTGTCATCCACAGAAACTGAGTGACTATAAAGGGAAACTGAGGACACCTATGGAGGAGCTACAAGCTTAAGCATCTCATATGGGAGATATGAGATGCTAGAATAAGTGGTATTCTAGTTAATATCATAATATTATTTTCATTATCAATGAACACAATATATTGATTCATAAGATGTTTTCTAATGTTCCTCAGTAACAGTCAGATAATATAAATATCAAATATATATTAATATTTCGCTTAAAGACCATTTAACTTTTTTTCTAATTGAATATGATGTGAAAGCTGAATAAAAGTCACTGGACACCACACAAAAAATATTAAAACATATTTTTTGATGAAAAATAAGCCTAATAAAGTTAACAAGAGTTACAAAACAAATATGCCAAAAATAACATTTTGAGTAACTTTTTTAGTGATTTAAAGACGGGTCCAAACTGACAGTTAACCCCATAGATAGGAGCAGAAAGTTAACACTATAGCAAGGATCAGCATCTCAGATGGGAGAGACTCTGCAGACAACATGTTAGTTCTTCACCAGTCAGAGCTTTATGGGAGAGTAGAAATGAGAAAGTCACTGTTACAGAAAACTTGCATTAATCCTGGACTGGAGTTTGTGCCAAATGGCATGTGGGAGACTTTATGGTCAAGTGGAAGAAAGCCAAAAAAATAAGCCAAAGCTGAAAAACTGTCTGAGGGGAGAAATGCTTCATGAGCACAAAACCGTTGTTGTGCAACTAATAGTTTCATACATTTTGCCTTTGCTGCATCTTAATGCAGCTTATGTTTATCTGCTAATACTATGAAGTCTTAAACTTATCGTGACGTTATTTGTTAATTGAATCTAAAAGTAAAGTGTGCAATGTCTACCTCAGTGTTAGTAGGCATAGATGGCTCATGAATTTGGAAAGGCCCAAAATATTTCAACACTCCACCACTGTCTGTTCCTGTTTACCACTGCAGCCTCTGTGTTGCTGGTGTCTCTCTCCAGTGGGGACAAAGCAGGTAGACCCTGGAAAAGTCACCAGTCCATCACAGGACAACACAAACACACAGGCCATAAAATCATCCACACTCATAGACACATAGGGACAGTTTAGAGTGACCTGTTGACCCAACATTCATATTTAAACGGTCAGAGGAAGCCACTGTACCCAGAGGGAACACATGCTATGAAGAAACTGCGCCCTTGTCGCAAGACAACAATCCAACTACTACAAGACAACTACTCTACTGTGCTACCAAGCAAGAAACATAAAAACGTTAAAATATAAAAAAACATATTCAATTGATAAAATTGAGTTTAATTTTGCTTAATAATCTGGCAAGAAATAAGGAGTCTTAGGTGAAGAAAAATATGCCTAAGATAAAATCAGAATATAAATTAAGAACTGTCACTTTGTGTTTCTTCACTGTCTCAGGGTTTTACAAATTGCTAAGTCATCCTTACTAAGGTCTACACTATGTGGTATCTAAACATGCATATTCATATCTTTCATGAATCCTTTGCAAAAACTACATTTTGAATTTCACTAAGATATTCTTTCATGCTTTCAATAATATTAACTTACAAAGGAATCTGCCACTTCAAATCTAACTTTGATTAATTTGATTAATATCCCCATAGCTTTGTGTTGCTATTTATAAGCATTTAAAAACAATCAGCTCTTGATCAAGAAAACCGAATCGGTTATAAACTTCTGAGTCGCCTTCCCTTCCTAACTAACAAACTGGAATAAGACAGTTGGCAGTAAAACAGCACTGTTTGGAAAGTTTCTGTCTGGTTTTAGAGCCCATCACTGCACTGACAGCACTTTTAAAAGTCATTAATGAAACTCTGATGACCTAAGATAATGAACTTGTGTCTCTACTTGTCCTGCTAGATCTCAGTTCTGTTTCTGATCCAGTGACGATTGAGCTGTCTGTGTTGAAGTCTGAAGATGTTTGGTGGGGTACAGGGAATGAAAAGCAGAATGTTGTTGAGATCTGATGTCCTTCATTGTATTTTGTTGATAGTCTCATTCTCCTGGTGAATCGTCCTTTGTGCTGACAGCTCTCTGCGATATTCAGCCTCTTTTTGCAGCTTCTTGTTTGTCTTTCTTTCAGTGATCTGCAACTCACCATTAACATCTGAAGCACAGCTCATACTGGTGTTAGTTACTAGTCTTTTGTCTGATTACATCTTTGTCAAAGGCTGTTTTTGCTGAGCTGCAAATATAAAAAAAGGACTGGAGTATTTAGGAACACTAAAGCCCTTTATGTATAGTCAACACAACACATTTGTACATGAAATGACATGGCACTATTACTGGCACCATCTGCTGTTCATACCTTGTACTGCACCCTCCTGCAAAAAGAACACCAAGTCATTTCTCTTGTTTTAAACATAGACTAGAGGAACTATCAAGGCTTTACCTTCGTACAACCTCTTCTGGCTCATATCTGAGTATTTCCTGCACTTAGGCCTGTCGCGATAAACGATAAATCAATTAATCGTACAATAAATTAAAACTATCGACCTCATTTTAATTATCGGCTTTATCGTCTCTTCTGGCCTCTTTCTCTTTCTGTTGATGACACTGAACGAAAAAAGGCTCAACTCCGGTGCTCTCCACTGACCCTCCCTTCCTCATTTCCTCAGTGTAAAGCCCAGCGCACACTGCACGATCTTAGAGCTGTCGGCCGATTGTCAGCCCATTTTCAAAACCTGAGAGACCACACATTAGCCGACAGAAATCCTAGGTATAACGGTTCGATCGGGTTCGGTCCTGCCGTGTGGTGTCCAACAATGGGCACAAAATAATGGCTACAAGTTCAGTTAACTAATTTTAAAATCAGGCATTAATCAATGCTTTACTACAATCTACCTGCAATGCATGTGGCTAGTGTCAGCGTAAAGTCCTGACTGAATGAAAATGTCGTGTTCTGTGTTTTCTGTGTGTTAATTTCGAGTTTTCTGTGTCCTTGAGTCTCTTCGTTGTCCTGTCCTCCCCTTGATTGTTCCCAGGTGTGTCTCGTTCTGTGATTACCCGCTGTGTATTTAAATCCACCTGTGTTCCTTGTTCCTCGTCGGGTCCTTGTCAGTGTCAATGTCTTGTCGATGCGTCTATGTGCGAGCTGCCTGTTGTTTGGACTGTGCTTTTCATCATTAAATTTCATTATTCATCTTACCTGGGTCCGCTGCGTCTGCCTCACCAACCCTCACCACACCGTTCCATGACAGAAAATCATTATAACCTATTTACGTCACGTAACGAAGAACAGCTGAAAAGTTAATGGGTTTATCAACTGCGGTATCAATTTCGCTCCAACTCCTCCCCTTGTAATTTCTATATTCTTTGCACAAAATGTTGAATAAACATTAATGTTGTTTCCACGTATCATCTCCAATGTCCGCTGGACTTCGGGTTGCGCGTGTCAGCTGTTTGGGATTCCCCTCCGTAACTTCCCCTCAGAAAGCGTGGAGGGGAATCCGTGCTTTCTGATTGGCTACCTGTCACATTCAACAGGCTGCGTTAATGCTCCCAGTTGGGGAAAACCCTTGATTTAGATCGGAGCGGCCATGATGATCTACCATAACACACCACACACTACAGGATGATCGGTTACGAAATTGCAAACAACAATCTTAGAATGGCGGATGTTCTAAGATTGTCGTAAGGGGAAATTATTTCCTACTTTGGCTTTATGTTGTTTAGTTTTTATTCAAGTAAATGTTTTGTTAATGGAGACTGAGAATCCATTTTATTTTTGGTTGTTTTGTTTATTTTGTTTATCAGTTCCAGTGTTTAGTGTTCTTTTGAAAATAAAGTGCATCTATCTTTGGCAGGAAATCACATGCGTTATTACGTCAATTCCATTAAATCAGTGTAAAAAGGTCTTCAAACAATATTATCGTTTATCGCAATAATTTTTGAGACAATTAATCGCTCAGCAAAATTTGTTATCGTGACAGGCCTAGGTGCACTGCAGGCCAAATCCTGACCTCGATGTCTCAGATGGGATTTTCTTTGACAACAAAAGAAATCAAGGAATACCTGGATTAAAACAGTTATTAAATTACAAACTGGTGAACTTTTTACTGTTTTTGCTAGCTTTTTGTAACACTTGAATTTATTTAGGGATTTTAGATGGCTCAACATAAATGCATACTACATATAAATACAATGGATCCCTGGTATCCACTGGGATTAGAGAGCAGAGCCGGTCACAAGTTCAGATCCACACATTTGAGATCTCTTCTAAAAATGTTTATAGCTGCCATTTTAATAGTACAAACGCCACATATGCCTTAATATGCATTTTAACTCTGCACTTAGTTTTATTCCAAATTTCAAATAATCAAAACAAGATCCCAAAGACTTTGTAGGGGTCCTCATGTAGGAGTCCTACATGAGGAAGAAGCTGTTGCAGCGGGCAAACCTTCCGGGCAACAAAGGAAGAAGTTTTCTCAAAAGCTGTTTAATAGTTGATAAGACCAAAATGTAAAATCTACAGTAGCTTTGTCTGCGTGGCATCTGAAAAGTACTGTGGTATATTCCAGAAAGTTTATCATTAGAGCAATGCATGTAAAACTTCGAATTGTATTAGACACTGTCTAGTGCAGATAGAGGAAGTGTGAAAACCCCTCAGTAATCTCTCATCCTGATCCTGTTCCCAAGCTATTCCTTTCTTCACCCATTTCAAACGATTGTTATTCTTAATCATGAAATATATTTTTGAAATGTATTTCTTTGCATAGGGATTCAGGAAATAATGACACATCTATGACATTATTTAATGGTGGAGACGGGAGAGGAAAATGTTTGCTGACAAAACTTAAAAGTTGTATAAATCTAAAAAATTGTGTTTTTGGAATATCATAATTTGTATGTGAATTTGAAATGTTGCACAAGAAAACATATCTTTTTGATGCTTGAACAATAAAATAATCATATTTGTACAGAAATACTATGTATTAAAAATGTAAAAAGTTCTTTGATATAATGTATTATTTAAATTGTAATAACTAGTGTATGATAATGTTAAATCAGAACAACACAAAGACAGAATAAACCACACACCATCTTGTTTTGATTCCTCAAAGTTTTATTTTTGCTTGGCCAAAGAATAGAAGAAAGTTTTGCATAGATAATTTTTTCTTATAACTCATTCAGTCTGCTCTTATTAAAGAGAGACAATCCTGCTGCTGTTCGCTTGTCGCTTCGTTCCTTAGTTTGCAGTAAAGAGAGAAATTATATGAAGTAAAGAAGCAGAAATATCTTTTGGGTTTTCTATGAAGCTGCAGAAAGGCAGGTAAACAGAAACACCTAGCACTGATCCTCCACTGGTTCTGTTTTACACATCAGGCCTCTTTGGGAACCTCACCGTCTTCGGAATCTCTTGACGCAGACAGAAGGTAGATTGTGATTACACCACAGGTCATCCCAGCACTTTGCACCTAAAAGCAAGAGAACAAATATCAGTCAAACATCACGTACTGAAACCCTGAAGTGACCGACGCAGTATTAAGAAAATGATTGGAAAGGATGATGAAATGAAAATTCTTGCCACAAAAAATGAGCATAAACTCCTGCTGTTGATACAGTAAATGTACAGTGTGATGTACACAGACGTGTGATATTTTCCTTTACCTGAAAAGTTCATCTGCAAACAGTGCTGGCTGCCTCCAGCATTGTTAGGCTCTCCCCAACACCAGTTTGTGTACCTCATAGGACTCCCATCGCTCCACAACCAGGTTCTCTCCTAGAATAGTGTTCAGCAGATGACACATTTCATTCAGGGTTTCACAAAATACACAAATAAAGTGAACTGGCAAAAATACCTGCTGTGCGTCAGTGCCTCCAAGCCATGCTTCTCTGGAACTACAACTTCTCCTATGTATCATAGCCTGAATGCGGCCGTACTCGTACACGTTGTGAACTGATGCAAGGTTTGCTCCCATAGACAGGCAGTTTTTCTACAGAAAAACAAATAATGGTGTAGTGTTTAATGAGAATAGTGAAGAGCAGTAAACAATTATTTTAGCAATTTTCCGAGGTATTAGTTGGGTTTTGTTGATCAAGAACAGTGAAATAAAAAATAGCAAAAGAAATTAAGAGAACATTCTTGTTGGAAATCACCTCAGCATTCGCCCAAGTCATGGGTGTGGCAACATAGCGAAAGCAGCGACTGTTGATTTTAGTCCAGCCATGAGGACAGATCCTGAAATGCCGCCAGTAAAATCGTCCTGATGACAAACAAATGCAGACTTCCAGTCAAGAGGTGTATGTCAGAGGTGCACTGACTCCAGTTTTCTGGCTGATCAACCTTTAAAAAGCCTGACCTGTCTAGTCTCATTTTAGCTGAAACTGATTTTTCTATTTTTGTCTGAAAAATATGCTTTTTTGCTAAATATAGTGAGAAAGTCACTGAATTGGCAACAGATGAGTGACCATTATTTAATGAAAATGAGCAAACATGACCTGCTGGACGGGTTTCTCAGTCAAATCTCTCATGGCAGAGCAGAAGAGGACAGTGGATGATCTTTAGATGTCTGCTGATTTATCAGCACACCCATAGTGTATGTGGCATTAATCTTAATGACTCAACATTACATTTATTTAAAAAGCTAACTCCCTCAATGACAGGAAAACCAGTTACACTTGTGCTGGCCATAACCATGATGTGTGTACAAGGAACAGTAAAGACATTAAAATAATAAATCTATAAAATATAGTGAAGAAAAAGTATGTGTTTAAGTAAAGTGTACTACAAGAAGATATGTCATATTTACTAAGGATCAGAATTGGGGTTCCCAGCAGTCACACTTAGGAAATCAGAAGACAATGACAAAAAACACCAAATAATGTTTACCAGTAAAGCCATGATCTGGAGCAGCTGTAGATACTTTAAACTAGTTAGTTTGTGTTTCTGTGTTTTAGTAACTTAACCAGGGCTTCATAATGAATAAATACTCACCGTGATGAAAGTACCTGAGACCACTGGTCATAGCCATCATGGAGAAAACAAGAAGGAAAACAACCGACAACTTCATGATGGAGATCTAGTGATGAGGCAAGCTGGAGGCAAATTGAAATAAAGCATAAATGTTAATAATATTCAAACATGTCGAAAAAAAGATGAGCAGAAATTTGATCAGCAAACCTGATGAAGAATGATCTGTCTTCTTAGCACCTTCTGCCTTCACTGTAGAATCACTGGATATTTATAGGTCTTCTAATCTTGACACAACATGAGGAAATGACACTGATAAAAATTCCACAGAATTGCACCCCATAACGAGATCTGGTTCATACCTTGCCTCATCATTCACCATTGAGCAAAACTAAACCTCATCTTTGTACTCGTCATGGATGTGGCAGTTGCAGCAAGAAGAGTTCTATACAGCGCCAAGTCACAACAAATGTCGTCTCAAGGAAAGCCACTGAAGCCAACCAGGCCGTTGTTGGCTTCCAACAACCAGGCAACAAAGGCTTCTTGTTGGTAGCCTTTGTTTTTTTGTGCAGTTTTTTCAAAGGTCACAGTGCAAATCTTTGCTTCCACCTACAATCATAAATGCTATTTATTTTCCTTCTAGTGTATGTTTATCATTTAATTTCTATTTAGACCAAAAAAGGAAGATAACCTTAAGAGGGAGGGAATCAGCGCTTTCTGATTGGCTACCTGTCACATTCAACAGCTGCGTTAAGCTCCCAGTCGGGGAAAACCCCTGATTTAGATTGGAGCGGCAACGACGATCTACTGTAACACACCACACACTACAGGATGATCGGTTATAAAATCGCAAGCGGCAATCTTAGAACGGCCAACGTTCTAAGATTGTAATAAGGGGAAAATCTGGGCAAAAAATCATGTTGTGTGAACTATTGCATCAGGTAGTCGATGTGCCTATTTTCTCTATTTAAATCTAATTATTTCTGAAGGGCTACATAGTATACAGACTTCATAATCTGCATTCTTTTGGTTGAATGCAGTATTTATTTCCACTTTGGCTTTATGTTGTTTAGTTTTTATTCTAGTAAATGTTTTATTAATGGAGACTGAGAATCCATTTTATTTTTGTTTTTGGTAGTTTTGTTTATTTTGTTTATCAGTTCCCGTGTTATATATTCTTTTGAAAATAACGTGTATCTATCTTTGGTAGGAAATCGCATGCATTATTACATAATTTCCATTAAATCAGTGTAAAGACGTCTCCAAACAATATTATCGTTTATCGCAATAATTTTTCAGACAGTTAATCGCTCAGCAAAATTTGTTATTGTGACAGGCCTATATATGTGCAGCTATCCGAAATGAGCATATACCTGGTCAGTACCAGAGACTACTCAATGTCCACTTTCATCATGTTGATGTTGACTTAAAACAATATGAAGTGATGTAAAAACTATTTTCAACCTTATCATCTTGGTGTCACATTAAAAACAGTTCGATGTGAACACTGTTTCCACCAGGGAGTTTACTGTGCGACACCGAGTACGCATACACGGTCGTAAAAATTGGTCTTTGGGTGGACATGCATGGCAGATGTTCCTTTCTAGTCTGTGTTGAGTCTGCCTCGAGTACATGCGGACCTCCGCAGACTGAAGTACGCCCAAGTGTGTGTGGACCTTTACACCAAGAACAGTAAAAGCAATTTGCCCATTTGTCATCCACAGAAACTGAGTGACTATAAAGGGAAACTGAGGACACCTATGGAGGAGCTACAAGCTTAAGCATCTCATATGGGAGATATGAGATGCTAGAATAAGTGGTATTCTAGTTAATATCATAATATTATTTTCATTATCAATGAACACAATATATTGATTCATAAGATGTTTTCTAATGTTCCTCAGTAACTGTCAGATAATATAAATATCAAATATACATTAATATTTCGCTTAAAGACCATTTAACTTTTTTTCTAATTGAATATGATGTGAAAGCTGAATAAAAGTCACTGGACACCACACAAAAAAATATTAAAACATATTTTTTGATGAAAAAATAAGCCTAATAAAGTTAACAAGAGTTACAAAACAAATATGCCAAAAATAACATTTTGAGTAACTTTTTTAGTGATTTAAAGACTGGTCCAAACTGACAGTTAACCCCATAGACAGGAGCAGAAAGTTAACACTATAGCAAGGATGAGCATCTCAGATGGGAGAGACTCTGCAGACAACATGTTAGTTCTTCACCAGTCAGAGCTTTATGGGAGAGTAGAAATGAGAAAGTCACTGTTACAGAAAACTTGCATTAATCCTGGACTGGAGTTTGTGCCAAATGGCATGTGGGAGACTTTATGGTCAAGTGGAAGAAAGCCAAAAAAACAAGCCAAAGCTGAAAAACTGTCTGAGGGGAGAAATGCTTCATGAGCACAAAACCGTTGTTGTGCAACTAATAGTTTCATACATTTTGCCTTTGCTGCATCTTAACAAATAACGTCACGATAAGTTTAAGACTTCATAGTATTAGCAGATAAACATAAGCTGCATTAATTGAATCTAAAAGTAAAGTGTGCAATGTCTACCTCAGTGTTAGTAGGCATAGATGGCTCATGAATTTGGAAGGGTCCAAAATATTTCAACACTCCACCACTGTCTGTTCCTGTTTACCACTGCAGCCTCTGTGTTGCTGGTGTCTCTCTCCAGTGGGCATTGGGGACAAAGCAGGTAGACCCTGGAAACGTCATCAGTCCATCACAGGACAACACAAACACACAGGCCATAAAATCATCCACACTCATAGACACATAGGGACAGTTTAGAGTGACCTGTTGACCCAACATTCATATTTAAACGGTCAGAGGAAGCCACTGTACCCAGAGGGAACACATGCTATGAAGAAACTGTGCTCTTGTTGCAAGACAACAATCCAACTACTACAAGACAACTACTCTACTGTGCTACCAAGCAAGAAACATAAAAACGTTAAAATATAAAAAAACATATTCAATTGATAAAATTGAGTTTAATTTTGCTTAATAATCTGGCAAGAAATAAGGAGTCTTAGGTGAAGAAAAATATGCCTAAGATAAAATCAGAATATAAATTAAGAACTGTCACTTTGTGTTTCTTCACCTTCTCAGGGTTTTACAAATTGCTAAGTCATCCTTACTAAGATCTACACTATGTGGTATCTAAACATGCATATTCATATCTTTCATGAATCCTTTGCAAAAACTACATTTTGAATTTCACTAAGATATTCTTTCATGCTTTCAATAATATTAACTTACAAAGGAATCTGCCACTTCAAATCTAACTTTGATTAATTTGATTAATATCTCAATAGCTTTGTGTTGCTATTTATAAGCATTTAAAAACAATCAGCTCTTGATCAAGAAAACCGAATCGGTTATAAACTTCTGAGTCGCCTTCCCTTCCTAACTAACAAACTGGAATAAGACAGTTGGCAGTAAAACAGCACTGTTTGGAAAGTTTCTGTCTGGTTTTAGAGCCCATCACTGCACTGACAGCACTTTTAAAAGTCATTAATGAAACTCTGATGACCTAAGATAATGAACTTGTGTCTCTACTTGTCCTGCTAGATCTCAGTTCTGTTTCTGATCCAGTGACAATTCAGCTGTCTGTGTTGAAGTCTGAAGATGTTTGGTGGGGTACAGGGAATGAAAAGCAGAATGTTGTTGAGATCTGATGTCCTTCATTGTATTTTGTTGATAGTCTCATTCTCCTGGTGAATCGTCCTTTGTGCTGACAGCTCTCTGCAATATTCAGCCTCTTTTTGCAGCTTCTTGTTTGTCTTTCTTTCAGTGATCTGCAACTCACCATTAACATCTGAAGCACAGCTCATGCTGGTACTAGTTGCTAGTCTTGTGTCTGATTACATCTTTGTCAAAGGCTGTTTTTGCTGAGCTGCAAATATAAAAAAGGAATGGAGTATTTAGCAACACTAAAGCCCTTTATGAATAATTAACACATAACACATTTTTACATAAAATGACATGGCACTATTACTGGCACCATCTGCTGTTCATACCTTGTACTGCACCCTCCTGCAAAAAGAACACCAAGTCATTTCTCTTGTTTTAAACATAGATGTTACGTCCACAAAGGGCACAGCATATTTGAGGACACGACGACAAGAATGAGGATTCAAAAGTAATTTTTATTTCAACTCTCTCGACCTTTTTCTTTAAGATGAGCTTCTTTTGATTTTTCTGTGAAGAAAAAGAGAGAATTAAATCCTCGGTTCCCCGTGTCCCAAAAAAAAGGAAACAAAAATCCCAAAGTATAAACAGAAAGTTGGACCTGATGAGCCGATCAAAAAGAACAAAACGGTACAGCAGGGGGCCAACCCTATATAGGGCAGTCGAAGCCCCTGCTAGAACCGGACTACAAGAAAAAAGAAACTACTGCTAAAGAAAAATCGAAAACAGGACAACCGGTCCCACCAGGTCAAAAATCACAACAAAAAAACATCAACCAAACAAACGGCTAACAAAAACTACCGTGTGGCAGGCTGGAGACGTGCGCACCGCGTCAGAACGCATCCTGGGTGTTTGTTGGGAGGGGGGCGTCGCCCTTTACCTGGCGCAACCCAGCCTATTTATAGGCGGTCCAACAGCGTCAAATTAACAAGAAAGAATTATCAAAACTCCAAAGTATATTAAACAACAACAACAAAAAAAAATCATACAACTAACTCCTATACAAAATGATACATGTGAAAAAAAATAGAAATAAATACAATGTGCCAAAGCACATAATAGACTAGAGGAACTATCCAGGCTTTACCTTCATACAACCTCTTCTGGCTCACATCTGAGTATTTCCTGCACTTAGGCCTGTCGCGATAAGCGATAAATCGTACGATAAATTAAAACCATCGACCTCATTATCGTCTCTTCCGGCCTCTCTCTTTCTGTTGATGACACTGAACGAAAAAAGGCTCAACTCCGGTGCTCTCCACTGACCCTCCCTTCCTCATATCCTTAGTGAAAAGCCCAGCGCACACTACAGGATCTTAGAGCTGTCGGCCGATTGTCGGCTCATTTTCAAAACCTGAGAGACCACAAACTAGCCGACAGAAATCCTAGGTATAACGGTTCAATCGGTTCGATCCTGCTGTGTGGTGTCCAACAATGGGCACAAAATAATGGCTACAAGTTCAGTTAACTAATTTTAAAACCAGGCATTAATCAATGCTTTACTACTATCTACCTGCAATGCATGTGGCTAGTGTCAGCGTAAAGTCCTGACTGAATGAAAATCATTATAACCAATTTATGCCACGTTAACGAAAAACAGCTGAAAAGTTACCGGATTTATCAACTGCGGTAGCAATTTCGCTCCAACTCCTCTTGTCATTTCTATATTCTTTGCACAAGATGTTGAATAAACATTAATGTTGTTTCCACATATCATCGGCTGGACTTTGGGTTGCTTCTGTCATGTTGAGTCTATATTTCTAGCCCACATGCAGAACACGACACAGGAGAATAATATATAGTGTAAGTGAATTTATTACAACAGCAATGATAGAATGCACTGAAGATAACGGGTCTATCCAGGGGGGGAAAGGCTCACGGAGTGGTCGGCACACTATAAAGAACACAGCAAGAAGACGGTGAGTTCACAGGGTATAGGAGACGGGAGTGATGACAGTCAATTGGAATAATCTTACTTGTTGAACAGGAGTTTGTAGATTTGGAGGGATAACTGCAGTGCTCGGGGTCCTTGTTTCCTTGTGGTCCAGGAGGAACAGGGCTTAGCCACAGAGATCCAGAAGGCTGCGAGGGAGTGTTGTCGGAGGGCGGACAGGTAGGTTCAGGCAGAACAGAGACAGAGGAGCGGCACGACTGCCAGTCAGAACATCCAGGAGGAACTTGCGATCAGCCGGAGGAGGTGAGTCTGGAAACTCGGGCAACCAATGGGTATGTTCCACGGCGTCAGGAGGGAGGTCTAGTATAGGAATCCAGGACGTCTCAGGGAAAACACCTGAAGGCAGGAGACAACAAGGAGAATCACTAAGTGATCAGACACCGAGGAGAAAAACAGAGACTAGCTCAAGGGGGCTCAGAGGTACCGTTACTGGCTAACACTCAGGCATCGAAGTACTGGCAGTCAGCTCCTCTTGTACACCTCGCCTGAGGAGCAGATTGATCACAGGTGCGCAGGATGACAACACACCACTCCAGAGAGAGGTGAGTCTGGCGCCATCTGGTGGCTAGATGGTGAGAAGCAGCAAGCAGACTCCTACAAGGAAAACAAAGAACCCCGGAACACAACAGCTTCGCGTCAGCTGTTTGGGATTCCCCTCCATAATTTCCCCTCAGGAAGCACGGAGGGAAATCCGCGCTTTCTGATTGGCTACCTGTCACATTCAACAGGCTGCGTTAAAGCGCCCAGTCGGGGAAAACCCTTGATTTAGATGGAGAGGCCACGATGATCTACCATAACACACCACATACTACAGGATGATTGGTTACGAAATCGCAAACAACAATCTTAGAACGGCGGATGTTCTAAGATTGTCGTAAGGGGAAAATCTGGGCAAAAAAAAACGTGTAGTGTGAACTATTGCATCAGGTAGTTGATGTTCCCATTTTCTCTATTTAAATCTAATTATTACTGAAGGGCTACATAGTATACAGACTTCATAATCTGCATTATTTTGGTTGAATGCAGTATTTATTTCCACTTTGGCTTTATGTTGTTTAGTTTTTATTCAAGTAAATGTTTTATTAATGGAGACTGAGAATCCATTTTATTTTTGTTTGTTTTGTTTATTTTGTTTATCAGTTCCAGTGTTTAGTGTTCTTTTGAAAATAAAGTGTATCTATCTTTGGCAGGAAATCACATGCGTTATTACGTCAATTCCATTAAATCAGTGTAAAAAGGTCTTCAAACAATATTATCGTTTATTGCAATAATTTTTGAGACAATTAATCGCTCAGCAAAATTTGTTATCGTGACAGGCCTAGGTGCACTGCAGGCCAAATCCTGACCTCGATGTCTCAGATGGGATTTTCTTTGACAACAACAAAAAAAATCAAGGAATACCTGGATTAAAACAGTGATTAAATTACAAACTGGTGAACTTTTTACTGTTTTTGCTAGCTTTTTGTAACACTTGAATTTATTTAGGGATTTTAGATGGCTCAACATAAATGCATACTACATATAAATACAATGGATCCCTGGTATCCACTGGGATTAGAGAGCAGAGCCGGTCACAAGTTCAGATCCACACATTTGAGATCTCTTCTAAAAATGTTTATAGCTGCCATTTTAATAGTACAAACGCCACATATTGTCATGTTCCGTGTTTTTCTGTGTGTTTATTTTGAGTTTCCTGTGTCTCTGAGTCTCCGTGTTGTCCTGTCTCCCTTTGATTACTCCCAGGTGTTTCTCGTTCCCTAATTACCTCCTGTGTATTTAGTCTCACCTGTGTCTCTGTGTTTTGTCGGGTCCCTGTCGCTTGTCGCGTCGTGTTTGTCAGGCCTGCCTGTGTCACCCGTTGTGAGCATCTGCCCTGCGCTCCTTTGTGCTGCCTGGTCTGGGGACTTTGGTTTTCATTAAAAAATCTATCTAATTCATCTCGACCTGGGTCTGTTGCCTATGCCTCACCACCACATCCACCGCACCTCATGACACATATGCCTTAATATGCATTTTAACTCTGCACTTACTTTTATTCCAAATTTCAAATAATCAAAACAAGATCCCAAAGACTTTGTAGGGGATCTACAAAGTCCCCTACATGTAGGGGTCCTCATGTAGGAGGAACCCTCCTACATGAGGGGTCCTCATGTAGGAGGAACCCTCCTACATGAGGGGTCCTCATGTAGGAGTCCTACATGAGGAAGAAGCTGTTGCAGTGGGCAAACCTTCCGGGCAACAAAGGAAGAAGTTTTCTCAAAAGCTGTTTAATAGTTGATAAGACCAAAATGTAAAATCTACAGTAGCTTTGTCTGCGTGGCATCTGAAAAGTACTGTGGTATATTCCAGAAAGTTTATCATTAGAGCAATGCATGTAAAACTTTGAATTGTATTAGACACTGTCTAGTGCAGATAGAGGAAGTGTGAAAACCCCTCAGTAATCTCTCATCCTGATCCTGTTCCCTAGCTATTCTTTTCTTCACCCAAAACATTTTTTTATGCTTGAACAATAAATCACATTCACACAGAAATACTATATATTAAGAATGTGAAAGGTTCTTTGTTATAATGTGATATTTGTATTTTAATAACTCATTTATGATTTTGTTAAAAATAATTAAGAAATCAGAACAACACAAAGACAGAATAAACCACACACCATCTTGTTTTGATTCCTCAAAATTTTATTTTTGCTTGGCCAAAGAATAGAAGAAAGTTTTGCATAGATAATTTTTTCTTATAACTCATTCAGTCTGCTCTTATTAAAGAGAGACAATCCAGCTGCTGTTTGCTTGTCGCTTCGTTCCTTAGTTTGCATTAAAGAGAGAAACATGAAGTAAAGAAGCTGAAATATATTTTGGGTTTTCTATGAAGCTGCAGAAAGGCAGGTAAACAGAAACACCTAGCACTGATCCTCCACTGGTTCTGTTTTACACATCAGGCCTGTTTGGGAACCTCACCGTCTTCGGAATCTCTTGACGCAGACAGAAGGCCGACTGTGATTACACCACAAGTCATCCCAGCACTTTGCACCTAATAGCAAGAGAACAAATATCAGTCAAACATCACTTACTGAAACCCTGAAGTGACCTACGCAGTATTATGAAAATGATTGGAAAGGATGATGAAATGAAAATTCTTGCCACAAAAAAACTCCTGCTGTTGATACAGTAAATGTACAGTTAAAACCAGACGTATACATACCAAATGAAAACACATACACAATTTTTCTTGTCTGAAGCTAAATAAGTACAAACTTATCTTTTTTTAGGTCAGTTAGTAGAATTATTTCTTTTCAGTAAATGCCAGAAAACTAAACCATTTGAGAGACCATTTTTGTAATTTTCTTCAACTTAAGAAGTTTACACATTTTGGTCAGAAAACCTAAATGTTCATACAGTTTAAAAGACATTTATCCCTGATACTGACCAAAATGAATGCTAACATCTGAATGAGAAGAAAATTACAAATACATTTCAAAGAAATATTATTTAGTTTTTCTCATAATTTAGCAAATGGAAATAATATGGGTAATTCTGACTGACAGAAAACAGAAGATTTGTCTGATTTAACTACAGATGTGTGTCTGCAAAAATGTTTACATGCAGAGTAAATAAACTTTTCACCCACAAGCCCTTTTATCAACTGATAAAACAGACGTGTGATATTTTCTTTTACCTGAATAGTTCATCTGCAAACAGTGCTGGCTGTGTCCACCATTGTTAGGCTCTCCTCGACACCAGTTTGTGTACCTCATAGGACTTCCATCGCTCCACAACCAGGTTCTCTCCTAGAATAGTGTTCAGCAGATGACACATTTCATTCAGGGTTTCACAAAATACACAAATAAAGTGAACTGGCAAAAATACCTGCTGTGCATCAGAGCCTCCAAGCCATGCTTCTCTGGAATTACGACTTGCTGCAAGTATCATAGCCTGAATCCGGCGGTACTCGTACACGTTGTGAACTGATGCAAGGTTTGCTCTCATAGACAGACAGTTTTTCTACAGAAAAACGCATAACAATTTTCTGAGTTATTAAGTGGATTTTGTTAATTAATAACAGTGAAATAAAAGAGGAAATAAGAAGACATTTTTGTTGGAAATCACCTCAGCATTAGCCCAAGTCATGGGTTTGGCCACATAGCGAAAGCAGCGACCGTTGATTTTAGTCCAGCCATGAGGACACCACTTAAAAACCGAGAAGCAGAAACGTCGGCCTCCTGACAAACAAATGTGGACTTCCAGTCAAGAGGTGTTTGTCAGAGGTGCACTGATTCCAGTTGTCTGGCTGATCAACATTTAAAAAGTCTGACCTGCTGATTCCGATTTTAGCAAACTCTTATTATTATTTTTTGTTTGAAATGTTGCTAAATATAGCAAAAAAGTCACTATGTTGACATCAAAAGGGTGACTATTGTTTAATGAAAATGAGCAAACATGACCTGCTGGATGGGTTTTTCAGTCAAATCTCTCATGGCAGAGCAGAAGAGGACAGTGGATGATCTTTAGATCTCTGCTGATTTATCAGCACACCCCTAGTGTATGTGGGATTAATCTTAATGACTCAACATTACATTTATTTAAAAAGCTAACTCCCTCAATGACAGGAAAACCAGTTGCACTTGTGCTGGCCATAACCATGATGTGTGTACAAGGAACAGTAAAGACATTAAAACAATAAATCTATAAAATATACTGAAGAAAAAGAATGTGTTTTAGTAAAGTGTACTACAAGAAGATATGTCATATTTACTAAGGATCAGAATTGGGGTTCCCAGCAGTCACACTTAGGAAATCAGAAAACAATGACAAAAAACACCAAATAATGTTCATCAGTAGAGCCATGATCTGGAGCAGCTGTAGATACTTTAAACTAGTTAGTTTGTGTTTCTGTGTTTTAGTAACTTAACCAGGGCTTCATAATGAATAAATACTCACCGCAAGCCCTGAACCTGAGACCACTGGTCATAGCCATCATGGAGAAAACAAGAAGGAAAACAGCTGACAACTTCATGATGGAGATCTAGTGATGAGGCAAGCTGGAGGCAAACTGAAATAAAGCATACATGTTAATAATATTCAAACATGTCGGAAAAAAGATGAGCAGAAATTTGATCAGCAAACCTGAAGAATGATCTGTCTTCTTAGCACCTTCTGCCTTCACTGTAGAATCACTGGATACTTATAGATCTTCTAGTCTTGACACAACATGAGGAAATGACACTGATAAAAATTCCACAGTATTGCACTCCATAACCTGATCTAGTTCATACCTTGCCTCATCATTCACCATTGAGCAAAACTGAACCTCATCTTTGTGCTCGTCATGGATGTGACAGTTGCAGCAAGAAGGGTCCTTGGAAATGTTGCATGAATATTAACGGAAAGTGTAGCGACTAAGGCCTGTGCTTTTACACTGCTGGTTTTTAACCGTTTGTTGGTAGTTTTTGTTTCTATGAACATTTTTCAAAGGTTAAAGTGCTTTGCTTCCACCTACAATCATAAATGTTATTTATTTTCCTTGCAGTGTCTGTTTATCATTCAATTTTCATTTAGAACACTAAAAGCAGATAATATAAGACCCCCACATGCGTGGTCATACTGTGCACACTTTTGAGCTACGTGCACCACGCATGTACTGTCCGGATGTTTGACACTTCATACTCAAGCATACTGACTGCTTATACTCTTGTGACAAATTCCTTTATTTCTCACAATCCTAATGGAAACTAACAAGTTTGATGAGCTAGTTGGACGCCAAGCTCTGTTTCTTCTCCATCCGGGAAGCCTCAGCTTCAGTGTGGGACAGAGAATAGCAGTCACATCATGGTGTCACATGAGAAACAGTTCCATGTGAACACTAGGCACCAGGGAGTTTACTGTGCGACACTGAGTACACGTACATAGTTGTAAATAATTATTGTTCGTGTGTTGAGTCTGCCTCGAGTGCATGTGGACCTCTGCAGACTGAAGTATGCCCGAGTGTGTGTGAACCTTTAGACTAAGTACAGTAAAAACCATTTGCCCATTTGTCATCCACACTACCTGAGTGACTATAAAGGGAACCGATGGAAACCAGTACATATTTTTGTTGATTTAAAGACGGGTCAAAACTGACCCTTAACCCCATAGACAGGAACAGAAAGTTAACACTATAGCAAGGATGAGCATGTCAGATGGGAGAGACTCTGCAGACAACATGTTAGTTCTTCACCAGTCAGAGCTTTATGGGAGAGTAGAAATGAGAAAGTCACTGTTGAAGAAAACGTCCATTAATCCTGGACTGGAGTTTGTGCCAAATGGCATGTTGGCAGAGGCAGAGCGAGAGGTGGGCAAGGGGTAGCACTGCCTCCCCCCCGGACATCTGATTGTCCCCCAAATGCCCTCCTCCGATGACTGACATGTAACACCAGGTCATTCCTATACAGTATTTGGAATCATTGTAAGCCACCCTAATATGCAAAGAAGAAAAACTACGATAAAAATATGAAAAGAAATTGTATAAAACTATATATAAGGCCATGTGATGATATATAAATAGATTTATATCAGGCGCGAATCCAACCTCCATCATATTTGTACTAAATAAATAATAAAAGCAAGCCGATGCTGTTCTCTGACTCTTTCTCAACCTCATATATTAAAAATTTAGCCAGGAGAAAGGATAATTCTCCACACTGGTGTCTCTCTCCAGTGGGGACAAAGCATGTAGACCCTGGAAAAGTCACCAGTCCATCACAGGACAACACAAACACACAGGACATAAAATCATCCACACTCATAGACACATAGGGACAGTTTAGAATGACTTATTGACCTAACATATAATTTTCGACTGTCAGAGGAAGCCAGGTCACCCAGAGAGAAGACAACAATCTAATCAACTACTCTACTGTGCTATCCAGGAGGCAACATAAAAAGGTTTAAGTACAATAAAAACATATCCAATTGGTAAAATGTAGTTTATATTTTCCTAATCTGATAAAGAATTTAGTCTTAGGTGAAAAAACATGCCTAAGATAAAATCAGAATATAAATTCAGAACTGTCATTTTGTGTTGCTTCACCTTCTCAGGGTTTTACAAATTACTATGTCATCCTTACTAAGGTCTACACTACGTGGTATCTAAACATGCATATTCATATTGTTCATGAATCCTTTACAAAAACTACATTTTGAATTTCACTAATATGTTCTTTCATGTTTTCAATAATGTTAACTTACAAAGGAATCAAAGCTAACTTTGGTTAATTTTATCAGCTTTTGATCAAGAAAACTGAATCGGTTATAAACTTCTGAGTCGCCTTCCCTTCCTAACTAACAAACTGGAATAAGACAGTTAGCAGTAAAACAGCACTGTTTGGAAAGTTTCTGTCTGGTTTTAGAGCCCATCACTGCACTGACAGCACTTTTAAAAGTCATTAATGAAACTCTGATGACCTAAGATAATGAACTTGTGTCTCTACTTGTCCTGCTAGATCTCAGTTTTGCTTCTGATCCAGTGGATCGCAAAATTCTGTTGAGCACAATGAAGAAGCCTAAGGACGATTGAGCTGTCTGTGTTGAAGTCTGAAGATGTTTGGTGGGGTACAGGGAATGATTTGGAGAAACTTTGGGGGAATGTTGGTTTGTCTTCCTGGCTAAAAGCAGAATGTTGTTGAGATCTTCATTGTCTTTTGTTGCCTGTTAATCCCCCTTTTAGTGATCTGCATCTCATCATTCACATCTGAAGCACAGCTCATGCTGGTACTAGTTGCTACACTTATATCTGATTACATCTTTGTCAAAGGCCATCTTCATTGAGCTACAAATATAAAAAAGAAAATGAGCTTTTAGCACCACCAAGCCACCATAGTCCACTATGCAAAAATATAACGGATCATTACATCTTAATTTAATGGGCATATAGTTTGAAACATGGATTAGAGGAAATATTAGGCTTTGCCTTCATATAATCTCTTCAAGCTCATGTTTGAGTATTTCCTGCACTGCAGGTCAAATCCTGACCTCTTGATGTACCAGATGGGATTTTCTTCATCAACAAAGCTCTGAGGCTTTTAAGGAATGTCTGGATTTCTACTGTGATTAAATTACAAACAGGTGATCAGTTTACTATCTTTTGCTAACTTAGCACTTTTGGTAGCATTTGAATTTAATTAAGGATGTCAGATAACTCTGTATAAATGCCTGCTACACTTTAGTACAATGGATCCCTTGGCACCAGAGGTACCCTTGAGCTAAGATCCACAAATATTTGAGATTTTTCAGTATTTCTTACACCTTAATAAGTATATGATGCATATTTAATAAGCATTGGTATTCACCAGACTCATACTACACCTCCATTAAAATGGCTGCATTTGTTTCAGGAACAAGGTTATGGTAAAGACGATGACCTTTGTGTTGTTGGGGTCAGTTTTGACCCAGTTTTTAGAAAATGGTTTGAAAACAATAATTTTTGCCCAAACTGAAACCCGTCACTTCTCTGACACTGTTAGCCACCAGGCCACTGACAACAAGCTTTTCTCCCAAACCAGAGTCCTATTAAATAGGACTTATTTTTTCATCTGTTGGTAAACTAAAGAACATAACCAGACATGCTTGAGATGCATGCAAAATTCCAGGTAGACCCTGGAAAGGTTACCGGTCCATCACAGGATAATACAAACACACAGGACGTAAGATCATCCATGCACATACCCAGTCCTTGGGACCGTTTAGAGTGACCTGTTGACCTGACATTCATGTTTTGGACTGTTGGTGGAAGCCAGGCTACCCAGAGAGAAAACATGCTATGAAAAAACGGCATTCTTGTCATAAGGCAACAATCCCAACATTACTCTGCTGTGCTACTCGGCAAGAAACACCCAAAAAAACAAACAATGGAATACTTTTAAAAAATAAATTTAAAAAAACTATTCCATTGGTAAAATGTAGTTTAAATTAAGGAGTCTTTGGTGAAAAAAAACATAAGAGATAAAATCAGAATATAAATTAAGAACTGTCATTTTGTGTTGCTTCACCTTCTCAGGGTTTTACAAATTGCTAAGTCATCCTTACTAAGGTCTACACTACGTGGTATCTAAACATGCATATTCATATCGTTCATGAATCCTCTGCAAAAACTGTTTTACATTTCAGTAATATATTCTTTCACAGTTTAGAAAATATTAACTTACAAATTAATCAGCCACTCTAGTTAATTTTGATTAATATGATTAATATCCCAATAGCTTTGAGTTGCTTTGTATTTTTAAGCCTTAAAAACAGCTCTTGATCAAAAAACTGAACCACTTATTAACTTCCCTTGCTACCTAACAAACTCCTAAACAACTCCTTCAAGTCGAGATTCAGTTTATGCCCCAGTGACTGTAAACACAGCACGGAGTCTGTGTGAATAGGATTTCATTTGTTTCATTAGAATGAAATGCAGCAACAATTCATATAACATCTTAAGTTAGCCTATGTTGCCTGCAAATGGAAAGATGAATGTGTATCACCTCAAACTAAATCTATCAGACAGATTCCCAAAACCCAAAATGGTGGCATATTATTGAGCTACTTTGTGAACAATGTTGATAGATATATTTTGGGAAATCTTCCAAAGACTGTAGAGTGGAAAGATGACTGAAGGTGGGTGGCAACAGGCCACCCTTCTGGGTATTGAGCTTCCTCTTGCGTTAAGCAAACTCTTGTTCTTTTCTGCCCTTTTTCTGCTGCTGGTTGAAGAAACTGAAGCCGTCAGAGCTAGACAGTTTTTATTATGATGTTCACTTTGGGATTTGCAGGTTGCATCTTGGACTCTGGTTGACCTTTGACTCTTACATCTTTAATCAAGTTTGAGAAGGAAAACTGACCGTTTTTAAATATATTAAAGCAGCTACAGTATGTTTTGGATTTTGATCACAAAGGAAATTTGGGGTGTCTGTGGTTGTAGGAATAATTGTATACAAGTTATCCCATATTTACTTTGTTTTATCATGTTTCTATGATGTATTAAGATATGATGTTCATTGCTTGTTTAGAACAAAGTAGTACTTGTACTAAACTGTTCCAGGAAATGGGGACAGTGGCGGCCAGAAGCTTGTGACTTGCTGAGACAATATCCACAGAGAGACACAGGAAACAATGCCATGTCAATAGTCATGCGCAGACTTAAAGAAAAGATCTTGTATTTAAATGCTGTGTAATCAATTAAGGTCAGGGTATGCCCTAATCACATGAACGTTGCAGCTCTAAACAGCTGCAACATTCATGTGATTAGGGCATACCCTGTTTCAATAAAAAGAGAGGGCTCAGCAGGACGTACTTCAGAGCGGTAGGAGATTGTAACTGAAGCACATCTCTGTCCGTTCTCCTCGCGAGTAAAAAGAACCTAACTCTCTTGTCTTTCTTCTTTGTGTTGTTACTGATGTTTTAGGTTGTTTGAACCTGACAGTGGTAAAGTCTGAAGATGTCTGGTGGGGTAGAAGGAATGATTTGGAGAAACTTTGCAGGATTGTTGGTTGGTCATTCTGGTTAAAAGCAGAATGTTGTCGGTATCTTCATTGTCCTTTGTTAGTCTCATTCTACTGGTAAATGATGTGAGTTTGCTCCAACTCATCATCTACATCTGAAGCACAGCTCATGCTGGTCCTAGTTGCTACTCTTATGTCTGATTACATAAATGTCAAAGGCTGTTTTTGCTGAGCTGCAGAAATAAAAAAACAAAAAGGAGCTTTTAACTACACCAGAGTCCTTTGTGGATAGTTCAGCTTCTAAAAGACAAAAGTATAATGGAAAGCCAAACCTTTGATCATAACATTGTAATTTAGTTTACATACAGTACAGACCAAAAGTTTGGACACAACTGTGCGTCCAAACTTTTGGTCTGTACCCAATGCAGACCAAAAGTTTGGACACGCTTTCTAATTGAACTCAATGAGAAGGTGTGTCCAAACTTTTGGTCTGTACTGTACATAAAACAGAACCACATTTTTACATGAAATGGCATGCCACAATTACCAGCACCATCTGCTGGTCATACCTCATACCGCACCCTTCTGCAAGAAGCACAACACTTAGTCCTCTCTTCTCCAATTTGAAACGTAGATTAGAGGAACTATCAAGGCTTTACTTTCATACAACCCCTTCTAGCTCACATCTGAGTATTTTCTGCACTGCAGGAAATACTCTCAAATTGTTTGCAACTACTATTTTAATAGATTAACAGAATAAACACCACTTACACCCTAATAAGCATTGATATGCACATTGGAAATCATCTTCAGTCTTCCTTATCTCCGCTCTTGGGGACACAGCCAATCAAACCCGGCCAGTTGATTAAATTTTTAACTGCTGTTGAGAATAAATAATTCTGTGTTTTCCTTCTATCTCTTTTAGCTAGTGTTAAGCTAAAGCTAAAGGAAAGGACATGCTAGAAAATGCAAATGAGAGCTAGGGGCAAAGGATGACACAATAGGGAACGCCCTCTTTTAGGGCATAGCTTAGATAGAGGCTGACAAAGGAGATCACAAAGTCTTCTTGGTTGCCATTTTGTCTTGCTAGCTCCTAAAGATGGCATGAGTAATGGACCAGCTGTATTTTGGGATTAATAAATGGAATTCATAAATTCAACTCACTGACTCTTTTTCAACCTCATACATCAAGAACTCAGCATGGAGAACTGATAATTATCCACACTGCATCTTTGACATGAACAACTGGGCGGCTGAGAATTTTCTACAGCTCAACCAGTACAAAACTCAAAGTTTGTGCTGGCTGGACTGGAAGTTCAGAGAGTAAAGTCACCTCGGAAATGACAAACCTTGTTCTTTAGTACTTCTAAACAAATCAGGAGCTTTGGGGATCTTTTTACTTTCATTCCAAGTCAAATACAGGACTTTAACTTAAAAACATAGGCAGAGTTCACCTTCTACTCTCTCTGGCCAACACTGAGACGCCAATGCATGTTTTGTTTTTTTCTGCCATTTAAACTACTTCTGGACTGGTTTCATGCAGCTCATACAGAACTCTACTGCTTGTGAGGGTGCAGGCTAGTATTAAAGGGATCCACAATTAGTTGTAATAATTGACTTTATTTGTGATTTTTTTATTTTAGATGTAAAAACAATACAGTAAGAATACTGCAGGTTATTGCGTTTTTAAAAATTGTAATAAAGTATACTACAAGAACATGTATGTGTCATATTTGCTATGGATTAGAGTCGGCGTCACACACAGGAAATAAAAAAACCACGACAAAAAGAGAAATCATCTCTGTGGATATTTTAAACTGGAGTTAGTATGTTTGTATTTTCGTCACTTTATGGTTGGGGTTCTGACTGAGCACTGAGGAAATAATAAACTGACATAAACACCCACTGACCATCACCAAGTCATCGTCAGGGACAGCTGTAGATATTTAAAACAGGAATTAATGTGTTTGTCTGTTTTAGTCGCTTTATGATGGCTTTTTATTTAATGCATACTCATGACCAGCAATGGTCTGAGCCATCATGGGAAAGACCAGGAGGAACACAGCCAACAATTTCATGATGGAGACGATGCAGATTTACAAGCTGAAGACGAGTCAAAGTAAAGTATACATGTTAAGAACATTTAAACAGAGCTGGAAAAAAAGATGAGCAGAAATTTGATCAGCAAACCTGATGAAGAATGATCTGTCTACGTAGCCAGCACCTTCAGCCTTCACTGCAGAATCACTGGATATTTGTAGAGCTTCTAATCTTGCCCCAACGTGGGGCAATTCTACAGAAATTCCACAGAATTGCACTCTGTAAACAGGTCTAGTTCATACCTCGCCTCATCCTTGACCATCAACCAAAATCAAATCTCATCTTTGTGCTTGTCATGGCAGTGACATGGCAGTTGCAGCAAGAAGGGTTTGGGAATTGGTGTTACATGAAAAATGACTGACAGTGTAGTGCCTGTAATTTAATTTTTTTTCTACATGCACTTCACAGTGCAGAACTTTGCTTCCACTAATATTCATAAAAGTGATTTATTTTCTTTGCATTTTTTATATTTCTCTTTCTTTCTTTCTTTTTATCTTTCAATTTACATTTAAAACACAAAAAGCTGGTATACTGCTCAGACTAAGCACAGCAAACAGTCGTTTATCCCTCATCAGATTGTCCTCACAACTGCGTGACTGTAAGAGCGAGACTAGTGAGAGAGGAAACCAGGACTCGTGTAACCATGAGCTCCAAGTCCCAGCAGCTGACATTGGAGAGTCTCTGCATACAACAACTGTTGCCTGGGTTTTTCACCAGTCAAAGTGTCATGGTAAAGCAACAATGAGGAAGTCACTGTTGAAGAAAACATTCACCAAGCCTTGATTAGAGTTTGCCAGATGGCATGTGGTCAAGAGGAAGAAAATTCTTTGGTCTGATGAGACAAAAATGGTGCTTCTTGGCCATTAGACTGGATGCCCGTCATTCTCTGCTGGAATCTACTGTTGATTCTGACCCAACTCCTCTGTGTTGTTCCTCTTGTTCTGTTTATAACCCTGACCAGACTGAGGACTCCGTCTCCCACCATGCATGAAGCTGCTGCTGAATGGAAGAAACAAACTTGCCATTTCTTGACCATTTTTTATAGTTATCAAATTTAATCTAAAGTAATCCAAATAATTTCATATGTGGAAACATCTACATGGAACAAAATATTTACAAATTAGATAAAGTAGTAAAATAAATTAAATTCAACACCTGATTTATATCTACTATGTCTTCTAAATACAAGCGATGCTAGTTCCTCTGCATAATTAACTCCTCATACATAAACTGTATCAGTTCTTTTTTTTCCCCATTTTGACTTTGCGAGATAGTTAAGCTTTTTTTTTCCCCCCCCCCCCATTCTTTGTTTGGGCTTTTTTGTCTCTATTGTTTTCCGGTTACCATGTTTATTTCATTAACATTCCCTCTAGTTATTGCCAGTTACCCGTTATGCAACAGGCTGTTTGTGAATAATTTTCAATAACTGAAAACAGGATGGTGAACCCTTTTGTGTCAGCACAGTGTTTGTTTAACCACAAGATGGTGCATTTTTTCCATGAGGCAAAGCATAACATGATTTAAATCTAGAAGTGCCCGTATCTTCAGCAAAACAATGTGATGTAAAAAATTCACAGGAATGGTTTTTCTTTTGTCTCAGTGGTTTAAGAAACTAAAATATTACTTTGAATGAACAATTTACTCCCTTATTTGGCACAGATGAATTTAAGAAAAGGTTTATTTTTAATTCATAAATGTATACAGACAATGAAAATGAACCCCTCTTATCATTTCCAGAGAAAAGCCTAAAAGTTAAAGTATGTCCATCACATCCTACTTAATAGAACAGCTTTTTTCATGCATAGATGAATTAAAGTTGCAGGCAGCAGCTACAGAAAGCCGAGTCGTGATTCTCCTCCGATTCTCCGTCACCATGTTGGTTCATCTGTGGGCCAACAAAAAGAAGCTGTGAGATTGAAATCATCTTACTGAACACGAAAGACGATCTGGTGTTTTTGTGACTTACTGATTATATGCACGACTAAGTGATTCAATCATGTACGTGAAAGAGTGGCCCAGGAATACAAGGAAACCAAGCAAAGGCGGGATAAACAATAATAAGTGGCAGCAAAAGAAGCCTGTAAACAAATTAGAAAGAACAAGTTATACATTTCACATAACATCGAAAAAGTGTGTTGCTATAAGTGAAAAAAAAAAAAAAAAAAACTTCCAGTGCAACTAGCAAAATTACAGAATAATCAACTTAAAAAAGCTGAAATTACTTTTAAGTAACTTAACTAAATATCTTATTTGAAGTGTAATAAGATATTTACAGTAGAAACTAAACAAATGGTTAGATTTTGTGTTTTTACAGTGCATCTGCAATAACTCCTGACTTTATATTGGTGATGCCCACATCCAGTCCTGAACAGCTTCTATCCTGCATCTCTGCTCCAACACTGTTGATCACACTAAAGGCTTGTTACCAGGTCTGAGCGACTGACTGCTGATGAGGGAATTAAGACATTTGATTCTGGTGTGTCATCATGTGCTCAGGAAAAAATCCCTACAATAGATGCAGTCTGGTGGCTCTCAAGCACACTGCTTCACATGTATATTTAAATGTTACAAAGAGGTTTAGTCAGGATTGGTCTGAAACACTAAACACAACATGACTAAGACTAATACTTCAGGAATAGCAACAAAATATTGATATCCAGGTCTAGTACTCAATCTAACTCACACTTTTTGCGTCAATGCCCTGAGGCCTCAAGGGTGCACAGTTTCTTAAATTTTATTTTTCATTCCTTCAGTTTTAATTCAACCTTATTAGATACAGTGAAATTTTTTTCAGTGTTATTGAAACAGGAACATCGAACTGTACCAGCGCTGCTTTTATGACTTGCAAATCTCCAGGTTTCAAAAACGATTCTCCGCAAAATGAAGAACATGCCCAAGAATGAGAGAGTGAGGAGAGTGAAAAGGACAATAAAGTGAATCCAGAAGTTGTCCATTGCAGAAGCTGTGAAGAAGATGAAACAAAACCAGGAGATTATTTGAGATACAAAGCCCTCAAGACACCAACTTAGAATTGGTCATGGAAGAAAAAAATATTCTAATATCTATATATTAGAAGGTGGGGCCAGAAAAATTCTGAATCCACAAAGTGTGAAACACGTTTGAAACAAAATTGCATTGTAAAAATTCATTTCCTTTATTTCACAATATCTCAAATCAGAGCAAACCTTTTTCTGATAAATTTTTCTTACCTTTGAACAACCAAATTTACAATCTTACCTGCAGGTGTCATCGTAGTAGGCTTAGTTCAGAGTTTGCCTGTATACAAATCAAGTTTCCTTGTCAGTGAGCTGCAGGAAAATGTTTCTCTTTCCCGTGTCCTACAGACCTGTGACTGTGTTGTTTAAGATAGCTAGTTTGCATGAGGTGTCACAGCTGCTGCTGAGCTGTGACCACTCACACCTGATCATCATCATCCTGATCTCCAGCTGCTGCCATATAAAGACAGATCTTCCTCCTGCTGCATGGAGGCAGATTGTTGTGAAACCCTCAGCAGCACAGGTGTCAAACTCCAGTCCTGGAGGGCTGCTGCCCTGCAACTTTTAGATGTGCCTCTGCTGCACCACACCTGAATGGAATAATTAGTAGTGATGGCCAAATGAAGCCTCGTGAAGCAGTGAAGCTTCCCAGCCCATTGCTTTGCCCAAAGGTTCATCACTTGGTGGGTCATTCATTTCTCACTAGTGACATCTGCTGTTGAAACTGTGGCAGCCTTGTCACTCAGATAGAAATACTTAAAAAAAATAATAAATCCATATTAAATGCAAATGCAATATTGTCACAAAGTTTTTGTCAAACTCATATTTAGTAATGGAGACAATTAAATCCTATTTAACTCATCTTTTTTAGTTATTAAAATTATTTTTAGCCAATCCCGGTATATGTTGACTGTCAGTGGCTGTTTTCTTTTGTCATTGACTGATATGACAATAAAGACATTTGACGTTTTGTTGTATTCAGAGTGCAGCTTGTTGGGGCAGACTGTTTTCTTTGAGTTTTGATTTGCCTCCTAAAAACTAAAATTCTTCAAAAATTCACTTTTTCTTGGATTCCTATTGGCTCTCTGATCTGATCCCTTATATTTTTACTCATCAGCCATAATTTTACTCTTCCAACAGCTTTAGTCTGGTTCTGCTGTGCAAGACTGATATATCTTTGCAGAACAAAGAAATAGTGGAAATTTCAAGAAGGTTGAGAATTTTGGAGATGAAGGGATTAATTATTTTTATTTAAGAATCTTGTGAGCGGTCATCTCAAGTTTTCCCGGATGTCCGATTTTTTTTTCCTCTTGCTGGCTCCATTTCAATCAAGTTTAAAAACTGCAGGACAGCGGCCCTTGAGGACTGGAGTTTGATGCCCCTGCTCAGCGGTAACACTTTCAGGCCTGCTGTAGCTACTTGAGCGATTTGCCCAGTTACTAACCAGTGGTCTCTTCCCTTCTGTCCAGTTGCCCAGTTGACCGCTGGCTCTGACCCCCTGTCTGTCTGACCCTGAGATCTGGAACCGCCTGACCTGGATTTGGATTCCCTGGCCTGTCTGACTGTGAAAAAGCCGATCCCTCAATAAACACCTGTTCCGTCTTCGCTGCTCAGTCCCTGCGTCCATCAGTGCCTGGATCGTGTCAAGAGGAAAACTGCAGGACAGGGTAGGTGTTGTCAGATACTGAGCTGAAGACAAGTGCCCAGTCACATGGTTTTGTTATTTTGTAGGATGGTGACGTGTTTTATGACAAGATCCCATAAATATTTGTGTGGGAGATAAACAAAAAGAACAATAACCATCAGAGACAGACACATGTTACAGGTAGGAGTCCTCTGGTCTTTTTATGGGCACATAGACCGTGAAGATATATATCTTTTCATGTTTACACAAATTAACAAGACAATGAAAATGGTAGATTGTGATAATGTGGTAATTAATACGACACAGACAAACATTATCATGATGCATTTTATATTTAGAAGACAAACTGTTAGGAATTTGTACAAATAGAGTGATTGAAACAGTTTCTCAGTGTAAAATATTTGGTAGTCTAAAAATATCTTTAGTTAATTAAAATCATAAACAATTTCTTTGATATTATTCATGGTGAAAAATCCTTATTAAAATTTGTAATCATTTATTTATTCATGTACTGATTAAAGTATTGACATATCAACTTATTTATTAGATATAAATATATATTTACGATTTAAAACATAATTTTTTTAATTATATAATTACACATAGAAAATGGAATAAGCACTTGAAGTAGTTCTCTTGGTTTTACACACCCACCCCACCCCTCACACACACACACACCCGAACGAGACTTGTGAAGTCTTTTCATTATATCTTTGTTGAATTCTTGATTTTTTCCCATAAAGCCACACACCAGCTGCTGGGAATTAATCTTTGAGAAGCTTACAAATATAAAATATAAAATATTTTCATCCTAACTGATCTAATTCAGGAACAGTTTACTCTGATGTAATGTCAGTTAGTGAAATAAAAGATTATTTCTGATAGTGTGTGTAGAAATATCTAAATTTGTTCTGTTGGGATTCTTCTTCATATTAATAATTATGCTGCAGTAATAGTGTAAAAGATTCAGTGATACATTTTTCTATCTTTATCTTCCATTCATCTTCACCGTCTTTAGACTGCCTAAATATGACCAAAATAAACACTCAGCTAAAATCAACAGACTATTTCAAGATGTCTCAGGCTCATTGTTCCCAACTCCATCATGTTTTCTGGATAATTTTACGTTAAGTCAGACTTAAAAGGGGAATTCAATGATGATGTGCTCCAAGGGAATTTTCAGTTGATGTTGTTTAGAAACATTGTTCATTTCTTTTAAAGTAAAAGCTAAAAGCTACTTGTGATTTATTTGCAGTTGAAGATGAACCAAATTATGGCAAATCACCAACTTTCATCTAAATTGAATGTGATACAGCATTTCTTGCACTTCCTTTTTCCCCCCCATTATCACGTTAAACAAAGACAGAAATGGTTGCCACAAAAAATCTTCGTCGTAGTTCTGCAGTCTGAGTTTAGCTGGTTGTACAACAAAACAGACTAATTTGTTCGTTTTGCATGAGCTTTTTATTTTTTACAGAATAAAGCTGTGTAAAAGCAGTCTTCTACAAATTCAGTTGCCTGGGCTTGAAGACATAAAACAGGGAGACAATTATCAATCTGTAAATGTTGCAATTTCTTTTAAAGTTGCCTGATAGCGATAGAGCAAAAAAAGAGGAAGATTTTCATAACGTCAGATGGCTTTCTTTCGGTATCAGTTCTCAGTCCAGGTTTCAGCATTTAGTCGAGGAAAAATATGTTTTACTTGCCTGATTTAGAGGATAGTTCTTTACATAAATTTGGCCATGCATGGTATTATTATCAATTCATTCTCTTGTACTACCACTCTCATCCTTTTGGACTGATTGGAAAAATACTTGTGCTTTCCTTTTTCTTGCAGGTAAGAGTTGCTGGGACGACTGCCAGTGCCACTACCATAAACCATTTGTCTGTGCCAAGAAAGCCACCTGAATCCCTCCACTGTTCATGTACAAGCAATGCTGCTGTCTGCTGTTGCTAGGCTCTCCGGGACACCAGATTGTATGGTGGAAAGGAGTACCAGAACCACTGACTCTCCTGGAAAACAAAGCAAAATTTAATTAGAGTTTATGCATATGAAGCAAAATAAAAATGTTGCGGCAAATGAAATACCTCCTGTGCATCGTTGCCTCCAATCCAGGTGTCTTTATATTCATGACTTGCCGTCACCATTAACAAAAAAAAAGGCGACTCAAAGACCGACTGAGTGGCAGAGCAGGAGTTTAAATTAGCTGATCAACCTCCGCTGTGATCATGAGGCTTGTTAATAATCGAGAAATAAATATCAAGCCTGGAAACTTGATATCGTAACGGACTGAATGTTATGTTTTTAACGCAATCTCTACTCGGCTTGCAGGGTGCAGGCGGTTGCCACAGCAACGGGCGTACTAAAACTACAAAAAGAGAGAGGAGAATAAAAAGGTATGAGTTGTTTTGAGTTGATCACCTGTTCAGGTTATTTTACCTTTGTTTCCCTTTGCTGTGGCTCATTACAGCCGCTGTAGTTTCTAAACGTTGGACTAATTACCTCGTTCGTTTGTGAGTTTACGTCATTCACAACAAACATCAAATAGAACAAATATATTTCATTAAGTTTTAACAAACAAATGGCTTCTACTGCGATAATTATGTGAAATTAAATGAATTATATCCCAGCTTCAGAAGATTTACCTTTACCTTTACAGAGCTCTTTGGTTCCTCCTATCAGTCTGTAGCTTCTCATATTGAGGTCAAAGTTCAGATCTACCATAACTGACTGACACCTGCTGGCCTCAGGTTTGCAACCAGCTTGTGACTGAGAAACCAGTAACCTCCTCCCAGTGTCAGAATCTCACTGAGGAAGAAACTGCATTAGGTTTTCTATCACTTTATTATTTCTGCTGTAACTGATGTACAGTATATTCGCACATAAAATAAGTCAATAGAATTTAATTTACAATTTTTATGTCTTCGTGTCATGAGGTAGATCTCAGCCGGCTGGTGAGAGAAAAAGTAGATCTTGGTCTCAAAATGTTCTTGCGCCCCTGACCTAGACTATGTGGCTTCTGCCTGTAATAGAGCCATAAAATCTCTGCATGAGTTTCTATTCATCAGTTTCCATATGTTTCTTCCTGTCATTCTGAGGGGAAGCATTTGGATCTTGTTGACATAATTTCCTTGTGTTTGTCCTGCAATTATTATGAAATTAATGAGAATATCACAATGCTTATTAAAATACTTTGTTGTACCCAAGTATTTTGTCTGTAATAAGTTTAAATAATAAAGTCAATACACATTGACCACATGTGTTTGTACATGTGTCAATATTTGGTTGTCCTCAGGGGCCCCATAAAATCAGTCTATGGGCAGCAAATGGCCCGCGGGCCGCACTTTGGACCAACCCTAGAATAAATAAAACTGGCGTGTGCAGAACTCCCTGCAGTAACCTGTAAAGACCAGCAGGTGGCAGAAAAGAACAAGCAGTTAAAACGTGAGGGCAATCGTCCCAACCCCATTTAATGACTTATTTATACCAAAAGGTGACAGCAAAACTGACAGCATCATAATTACACTTAATCTTTTACTTTAAATGTAAACTTATCTATGTCTGCATTATTAAACAGCGGGAGAATTATACCTTTGCAAACCATTTTATTTTATGATTTCAATGTGCAAATAAGTGCTGCTATCTGTAAAAATGAGCCAATGTGTGGTTGCGGTTGTAACCACTACAACCTCAGGAAACTCAGTAGTATCATTTTTAACAGCTTTTTTATTCTTTGGTTCAAAATAAACTAAATTTTGGTTTATTTGGTTTATAATTACATGTAATAAAATTACATTATTTTGTAATTTAAGAAGAATTACAAAATAATGTGGTGTATAAGTGTTTGCTGCAGTTCAGTGACTTAGTGCAGTGGATTCAGGTTGACTGCGTTGCTGACTCCACTGACATGATACAGAGGAGAAATGACTGGATTTGTTTTTACGTTATGTAGCTTAAATGTATGCTAGGACAAATATCTCAGAATAATACAGATACATATTGTACATATAATACAGATATATATTGTGGTGTGATAGGAAATAAAAACTTAATTTTTTTCCACCTGTTGTCCACCTTCACCTTTAACCCATACCAGGACAACTCCATATTTAAAGAAAACCTCTAATCATGCCCGCTTGCAAAAAAAAAAAAAAAAAAAAGTAACTAAACAAACAGAATGACATTTATAGATTAAATCTAGACTGAAACTTGTGGCATCATAATGCAACAACAAAAATATTGTCCTAACTGTGTGCCGGACGTGACTGTGGAAGTTGCAGCAGAAATGTTGCCAAACAATGACAGGAAAAAATGAGATACAGAAAAAGATTAGACTTTTCTCTGAGTTAGAACATGGAAGCTATGTCAGAAAGTGGAGAAAAAATAATTACTTAACACATAAAAAATCCATCATAACTGTGTCAAAATAATGTTTATTTTTCTGAATAATACAATCTTGAATGTCAAATCATTCAGAATCACAGCTAACCACTGATATATGTATTTTATTTTAAAGCTGCACTTGGTGAATAAACATGCTGATGTCAGAATGGTGTGATGTTTCTCTCCCATTGTGCTGCAGGCTTTTGTGGAGTTAATAACAAAGAATAAACCAGAGCTACATGTACACATTGGTAGCACTGTTGTGTTACAGCAAGAAAGTACTGATTTAATTTACTGGCCTCTGGTTTCTCAGCATGCAGTTGAATTTTGTCCCTCTGCTCATGTGGGTTTACTTTGAGGAATCCAACTTCCTCCCTTAGTCCAAAAACATGACTGTCTTAATCTTTTTGTTTTTATTTAATCAGGTATGAATTCATGCATGATTGGCTGTCTCCATGTTTCTGGTCACTAGCTGCGTTTCCATTACAAATGTGCACAAATCTTTGTTGGCATTCTGCTAATTCACAATTGTGGTGTTTCCATTAAATAACAAATGTATACAAAATCACATGTGAATAAGTTTGTTCATGCAGTAAATCAATCAGTCAAGTTTATTTGTGTAGCACATTTAAACAACATGGCAGTTCAAAGTGCTTTACATTGTGAAAACATCACAAATACATAACCAACAGTTGTGAAAACC
Organism: Xiphophorus hellerii; assembly: GCF_003331165.1. Classification (NCBI taxonomy): domain Eukaryota; kingdom Metazoa; phylum Chordata; class Actinopteri; order Cyprinodontiformes; family Poeciliidae; genus Xiphophorus; species Xiphophorus hellerii. The sequence goes on from NC_045685.1 coordinate 26,138,455, forward strand.
AGTAACATGCATTCCATTTAGTCAAGTGCCATCATTAAAATCATCAATGAACATCAAATATGTTGGTCAATGTTCCAGTTATTACGATTCAAAGGCAACAATGAACAGGCGTCTTGATTTAGTCTTGACTTAACGAAACTCAACCAGTGCACACATCAGTATTGTATTATTATTGTTTCATCTGTCATTGAATATAGTGCATTATTGACTGATCACTAAAAACTTCATTAAGGAGCCACACATTTACACTCTGGTTTCAACATCGGCCCACTCATTCTGACTGCGCCACATGTCAGCATAATGGAACATTTGGGCCTCAAGCAAGAACACAAATTCATTTATCTCAAGTCGCAGCTTCCTTCTGTAGTGAGCTAGCAGAAACATTGCACTAGAACCATCAATGTGTGTTTGTGGTCATTCGTAATTAACACTATTTTTCAATAAGCTATATAAAATCAAGTGCATGGATTTAACAAAATGCTTTTTACTAAACCTTTATGTTTATAGTGTGAGATTAAGTCACTTCTCTGCTGTTCTGTACAATTCAAATGGGCTGAAGACTCCAAAGCTACCAGACAACCCAAAGTTACAATGAAACAACAATAAAAATTAGTGTGACGTTTATTAAATGACCTTCAGCAGACATTTGTTTAAAATTCTGTCAGTTGTGCTTTTTATTTTCAGTAAGTGAGAATTGAGAGAAGGAGGAAGATGTTCGGCTAAAGTTTAAGGTTGTGGAATCAAAACAAGGGAAGAAAACTTTAATTTCAGTGATTGTTTCACAACCCATCCAGTCGGGAAGGGTTGAGGGATTTATCTCAGAAGTTGAGGTTGGTGAGGAAGTACATCCGCCACTGTTTCATGGTGCTGACGGCATTCTTCTATATGAACCGTGGAACGATTTATGACAATTTGGATGCTGTTCAGTGTTTGCATGTCTTTTTAGCTTGTCAGTAGTCACAGGTGCAGGTGCCATGTTTAGATTGAGAGGCGGGGTCACTCTGGACAGGTCGCCAGACTGTCGCAGGGCAACACAGAGACGAACAACCATGCACACACACTCACACCTAGGGAGAATTTAGAGAGACCATTTAACCTAACAGTCATGTTTTTGGACTGTGGGAGGAAGCTGGAGTACCCAGAGAGAACCCAGTATGTACAGGGAGAACATACAAACTCCATGCAGAAAGACCCCGGGACGGGAATCGGACCCAGGACCTTCTGGCTGCAAGGCAACAGTTCTACCGACTGCTGGCTTGCAGTTGGTAGCACTGTGCAGCCCGTTGAAGTTAGTTGTTTTTCTTTTTTTTCTCTCTCTCTCCCTAACATGTAGAGGAAAATGTACAAAGTTTTATTTAAAATTATTCCTTGCTGCTGCTGACTCATGGTGCCAGAGGCCAAACCAACTCTGCTTGGTTATTGTTCGCTTTACTGGAACTGATATAGTGAGAATGTTTGCAGTCCAAACACTCATCTCTGAGGACTCCCTTATTCAGTTACATGTGTTTTAACTGACGATTGCATCACAAGACACACTTTTATTTGGATTAGTTTTACATAATTTATTGTAAGCTTAAATGTCTGTATTTTATGTCCTATAATCATCCACTGAGGGTTTTTAGAATTATTTAATGAGAAACATTTCCCTGTTACTACTCCATTTAATTTAAAATATGGATTATCATTTGGTTTGTGAAGTTATTATTTAAGATTAAATATGTTTCTCAAGTGTATTTTTAACAGTGCATCCAGTTCATCAATCTTTTCTCCTTTATTTCAGATAGAATAAGCAGAATATGACCAACATACTTTTTAACCAAAAAGAGTGTTAATCGTCATCTAAACAATCATCCTTAAAAATTCATACTGAGGAAAATATCAATGCTGACTATTATTACAGCTTAGTTCTTTGTGAGCATCTGTTGTCACGGTTCGCCCTCTATGTTGCATTTAAATGGATTAACCAATGTTGGCAGAAAAGTTGGCAGAAGACTGGGACTTTGTTGTAAATGTATAAAACAATGATTTACAGAAAAGAAGCAAGACTAGACTAAATATTCCAGCTTTACATCCTGTAACTAATAACTATATCTGCTTGACATGGGGAGCTGTCAAAGAGAGGATTGTCATCCTGAAAATAACAAAATACATTCAGGGGTTTTACATATTTGGTTCATGTAGCAGGAATGACTAAGTCCAGTCCTGCTGATCTGCTATCCTCCAACTTTAAGATGCATCTCTGAATCAAAAGGCTGAATCCCGTTTAGCAGCATTCATCATGCAGCTCTGCAGAGACTAAGTTTGAAAGCCAGTCGTGGGTTGTTTGTGTTATTGACCATATAAAAATGCTGTTTTTAATACGCATAGAGCTGTTTGATAAATAATGCATCCAAATTAACTTGAAGTGTGCATTTACTGTAAGTGAAACTGATAACACAGGATGTTTGCAGATCAAACAAAGTTCTCTGTGACAACTCCCTGATTCAGTTTCATGTTTGAACCGACACTCATCCGACAAAGACAAAAACCCCTGAATGTATTTTGTTCTAGTGAGGTGTACCTAATAAAGTGGCCGTAACAGTGACATGGATCTGAATGTTTTCGATCCAATTCAGCCTCTCATATCATTTAACAACGACTGCACATTTTCCAGCAAAACAGCTGAAATTGATCAATTTCTGACTTGATGAATTTATACTAGATCGTTCTTCGGAAAGTCATATTATGATGTTTATTTTTTTTATTTTCTTGAACATAATCATAAAAGATGTAAAATGTATCAAAAACAGGCGAGACCACTGCTTATTTCCATTAATAAAATGATTAATCAGAACAGTATAAGCCGTTTGAATAACTTTTGAGTAAGGCATGTCAAATTAACAAACATGCACAATTATGTCATCATCAGTAAATGTTACCATGTGTAAAACACAATTTTTATTTTAGATGCTTTGAGTTCTAAACTAAACAGTTTTTCTATTAGGTAAAATGTCATGTAGTCTTTAAAGTAACCACAGTTTGATCCTATACAACTTATATCAGCCTTGAATTCTGGAACTAATAATTTTATGTTCTTAATTTGAACCGCAGCCTCATGTCTTAATGTCTCATGTTGTTTGTTTGTTTGTTTTTTGTTCTTTTTTTTGGGACAATTTTTACTGAAATGTCAGTTTTCCTCCTGAGGGACTAATTAAAATATTCTTATTTGTATTCCAAGCAGTTTACTGTGAAAGTTTTATTTGTAAATAATGTGATATCTATCCAACGACTGGAAAGGGAGGCATCAGTAACCAGATACCTGCATGAAGCATCCCTGCCCTTCAGCCACTGGTTCAACATTACTGGTTTTCATGCGGCTGTTGACTCCTCAGAACAAACATCCTTATTCAGTTTCATGCTTGACTGAAAATGTTGCCACCGTCTCATTACTGCATCACACTCAAAGAAACGTTATAGTGCGATTTCTAGTGTTTATTCCCATCATTGAATGGATAAGTAGTAATAATTTTGCTAATTATTAATAATGTAATTTAAAATTTCAAGATCAAATGAAAACAGGGTTTAAATTATTATTTTTAAATTGGTTAAATTGTCATGATGTATCCGGACCCCAGTGATGTCATTGAGCGCTTTTATGGTACCAGAAACACCAGTTTGGACTTCTGCTCTAGCACGGCTGCAGATTTGTCGGCTCCACATCCTTGATACGAGTCTCCCGTTCCACCACATCCCAAAGGTTTCTATTGGATCAGGTGATAGTGGAGGCCAGTCGATTTCAGTGAACTCATTGTTCAAGAAACCAGTCTGAGATGATTGGCGCTTTATGACATGGAGCGTTATCCTGATGGAAGGAGCATCAGCGGATGGTTCACTGTGGTCATACAGAGATGGACATTCAGCAGCAATACTCAGGCAGGCTGTGGCTTTGACACAATGCTCACTTGGTACTAATGGGTCCAAAGAACCAGGAAAATATCCTCCCACCATAACTTCAAAACCACCAGTCTGAACCGTTGATACCAGACAGGATGGATTCATGCTTCATCTTGTTGACGCCAAATTCTGGCCCTTCCATCTGAAGGGCCAGAAAACTGGACAACAATCTTCTGTTGTCCAGTTTTTGAGTCTGTGTGAATCGTAAAATTTGTAGAATAAAATATATTCAGTGCTTAAGCTTAGAAAGCTAAAATACCAGCTGCAATGCTTCTTCTCTTCTTTATTGCAAAATAAAGTTTCTGAAGCATTGAAACAAGTTGGATTTTGTGGGGGGGTTTTGTACCTTGAGTAACTTTGGAACACAACAAGATATTTAACACAACGAAACACATTACATCTCTCTCATTTTTTCATCTCTTTACTGGAGTTTGATGGTTGTGAAAATGTCTAAATGTTCTTTGATAGAAAAGAGGAAATAACAAGTATAAATGTTGGTGTTCATTATTCTGAGGCACATTATTAAAGTAAAACATAAAAGATATGCTGGATAAACTCACATTAATTTGTGCAGCTGTTTGGAATGTGGAAGAAGGTTCAATTAGTTTCCTTTCTAAGCAAATTACACAGAACTGAAACAACGCCCAGGCTCAAGTTAGTTGATACAACCTTGACAAACAAAACATGATATATCTGGAATGAACATTGGTTATTTAATATATTTGTTTTGTCACATGTGTATGCCTAATTATCATATGCATGGGGCTAGTTCCTGTTTGGGAGCCTGGCAGCAACACTATATAAGATTTGGTCTTGGATCTGTTCATCACTTCCAGAAAGGAAAGCCCAGGCTCCAGTCTGAAGCTCAACTAAAGGAAATAAGGTAATTTCCATCTGGGCGTTGGTAAAAACAGCTTTTACATTTTTATTGGAGTAAGAGTTGTTGGTTTACTGTAAGTTATTGTCTTTGACTGACTGTATTTCTTTGTTTCTAGGTGACGATTGTCTAGACCATGAAGCTGCTGACTGTGTCAATCCTTCTCTGTGCCCTGCTGGCTCTGAGCTATGCTGCTGGTAAGTCTCTGTGGATGTGAACTATATAGAAGTAAAATGTTAGACCTATAAACAGCATTATTAGCTTTAGCATTAGCATTAGAGGTCTTGATAAAAGTCAGTCTTATAGTTGCAAGTTTTTAAGCCACACATTAAGTTTTTTGAACTAATAATGTTTATACCAGTAACTTTATGTCACAAAAATAATATCAGTTTATATGTTGTGTTTATTTTATCTTTTGAGCTCATTTCTGTTCTAAAAAGCTCAACATAGAATATCTTTGGTACATTTTTATTGTTGGCTAGTGGTTTTATAACCACTGTCGGCATGGCAACCGCAGCGTTTGGATGTTTTATGTAGTCAGGTCTGATTAATTAAACATGCCTCCATGAACCCAATGCAATACTGGGAATCAGACTTAAACAGCCCTCATTTAAAAATCCTTCAACAAAAAATCAAATAGAAGAGCTGAGTGAATGAAGTGTAAAAAAAACACTAACTGTTTTTAACCTCCACAGATTCCCAGCAGGAAACTGCGACCCAAGGTGAGGTTTATCCTAAATTATAAAGAAAAATCAAAATTTTTCTTTGGCATATGATTTCAAATAATTCGCAGAATAAAATATATTCAGTGCTTAAGCTTAGAAAGCTCAAATACCAGCTGCAATGCTACTTCACCTACTTCACTCGCCAGCAGCCATTGTTTACACAGCACAACACACTTTGTTTAGCAAGGATTAATTTACGACTGAGACCTTCTGACTTTCTTTTAACTACGTGAATCTTCTCTAGTACCTCAGGCTGAGCAGGCTACTCCAGAAGGAGAGCCGAACAGGAAGTAGGAAACATGATTGAGTTTGTCCCAAATCATATATTTAATCATGAGTTATGATTTATTGTTGAACAGGAAGTAGGAAACATGACAAATAGAACAAGGAATTTAGTTTTTCTGTTATTATCTTAAAACATATATTTAATCATGAATTAATATTTATTTTTTTTCTAGCTGTAGAAGAAGAATCTGAGGGAGCCAAAGCAGCTCCAGAGGGTTTGTTGAAATAAAATTAACTCTGATTATTGATATAGCATCTTTTCAAACTAATTAAGCTAAAAATATGAACTACCTCAAAATTTGCAATTCTTTTAGAAGAAGCAAAAGAAGAAGAACCTGAAAGTGATGCTGACACATTGGGTAGGTCTTTATTTACCTGAATAATTTTTTATTGTAAAAGAAACAAACATGAAAGTTTTCTTGTAAAGTGAGTTTCAGGTTTTAATAGATGACTAACAGATTCTTGCCTGTATTTCCTCCAGAACCAAGCCATGTGGTCAAGAGAGCATTTTTTTCACCTCGTAGATGGAATTGGAAATGGCGTCCACTTCAAAGAAAGGGAGTCTAGGTTCCCAGTTCAGCAAAAGCAGGACAAGAAAAGCAATACAAGGCCCCCAAAATCTTTCAGCATTCAAACTTAGAACTGCGTGGCAAGAATAATCCTAAATCTAGTAAACTATTGCTGAAATCTCTTTGAAAAAATATCAGTAACTTAAATCATACACAGAGGAAAGCCTTTATTTTGAAAATCATTGTACCACTTTGTGCTTGCAGATTGCTATTGTGCATGCAACAACCGTAACTGATTCGTCTGAGAATTAAACTCAGAAATGAAGGAACATCCAACAAAGACGTCTAACCAATCTGACTTTTCTTCACTTCTCTTCCTCTGCTGTAACACTACAAAATGAGCGATGAGACAAGATTCAGGAGGTGGATTTTCTCTTTGGTCATGGACCAGAGAGGAAACCGAATGTGTTGTGGAAAGAATGCTTTTATCTCAGCTTAACCTTCTTCTCTTTTTTATTGCAAAATAAAGTTTCTGAAGCATTGAAACAAGTTGGATTTTGTGTTTTTTTGTACCTTGAGTGACTTTGGAACACAAAATGTTTAACACAATGAAGGAAATAGCAGCATGTTAAGAAAACAAAAAACACGGTTGCAGTGTGTTATGGAGTAGTAGAACTTTATAGCTCTTAGGAACTATACATTTCCTAAGATGACCCTTCACCTGAGTAGGTCACCTATAGTATGGAGCGCTCTCTGCTGAGCTTTACTGCAGAGAAGCTCAGCAGAGAGCTTACTTCTCCACAAGTAAGATTGATCCATTACTGCCTTTACTGATTTCGTCTCCCCTGTGTAGTGTGCTGCATGTGGGCAAAACAAATTGAACCAAACATGACAGTTTAAGTGTTTTAGTCCAGCAGAAAACCTCTGAACATAAAAAGCCCCTGAAAGTGTTTGCTAAAAACACGTATTCCTACTACATAAGATTAACTTTGATTTCTTCAAGTAAAAAAACAAAGAAGTTATTTTTGCCCTTTTTCAAATAAAATTTGTCTATAACAGCCAAACCAATTTTACCCATCCTTAACTCTTTCTTTTCTTGTAAAAATTATAGGAGTAAAACTAAAGAATTCAAACAGAGTTTATTGGTTTAGTCCACCCCCAGCTACAGAACTGGCCCATGTTTTGTGTAAAGGTTTAAACTCAACCTTCAAATTGTACCAGATTGATACAAGGTACAATACAAATAAAGTTAACTTGGTAAAGCTGCAGCTGAGAACCCAGACTGCTTAAACTAATAAAACATTTTACACACCAAACAAAAACACATCCAGACCAGCATATTTTAATGCCTGCTGTTTAATTTGGCAAAGAACAAGAATGAAAATTTAATCAAGAAAGTACATAAAGCTGTTACTTTACAGTACATTTGGTCTGATCTAATGAAAAGCAAGACAGAGTTCCTCTGTCGATGTGCTGCGCCGCTACATCTTTCAAGCAGCATAGATAGAAAATAAAAAGATGTAGAAGCTTCTTCATGTCATCAGCTCAGCCCAGTTTCAGTTTTTAGAAACGCAGACAGACGGTTGCTTGACCGCACATCTATGATCATCCCAGCACTTTTCTCCTGGAAGTGAGAAAGACAGAAAAGCGTTTTATACCAAAAGAGCTTGAAGCTTTTCAAAGGTCACAGCAGTATTCAGATTGGAATTATTCAGGAAAACTTTGCACCAATAAAGATAAAACATATCTTTACTTATTTTATGTTTTTGCATTTTGATCTGACATCTATCAGGACTGACTTAATCATTGCTTAAAAGAAAGAACAGTTTTACCTGAGTAATTCATTTGCATGCAATGCTGGCGCCAACCAGCATTGTTGGGTTCTCCAGGACACCAGTTTGTAAATGTCATCAGCGTCCCATCGGTCCAAGACCAATTACCTTCCTGCAAGACGCATCATGAGATAAACTCCTAGAATCTGTGTTGAGTAGGTTTTGATGAATAGAGTAATATTGGGTAATGCTAACCTCAGCTGCATCAGAGCCGCCGATCCATGTTTCCTTCAACTCATGTGTGACACGCCTAATGAGCGACTGGATGTCATAGTAGTCTTCAGAACTGTGCACAGATGCAAGGTTTCCTCCCATGGAAATGCAATTTCTCTGCCAATCAATCAGAAAAAAGAAAAAAAAGTTGACTGGAAAAACAATTGTGAATGAAAAAAGCTACTTTTTATTTAGAAGGACGCAAAATGTGAAGGCAGTTTTCATGTTCATAAAGATGAATCATTGTCCAGTTATACCTCAGCTTTAGCCCAAGTCATACGGCTTGGAACATATTTGAAACAGCGTCCATTTATTAGATTCCAGCCATTACGGCATCCAGTTTTCAATCCATTGATCTCTGTGGGAAAAAATATAACAAACATTATCTATTACACCATTTCACCTAATAGTGAATATAGCCCCGAAAAATATCAAACTGATATTCACTACTATAGCGTAAACGTTGTAACTGTAGATTTTTGAGATATAAAAAGGCTTTTTTGGTCAGCTAAGGTTCGACTAGGTGTAACTAAATCATTAATGGAAAGTGCACCAACAATATAGAAAAAGGAACTCTCTGAGTCTCAGGAAAAATAAATGACAGAGATTTTTAATGTTAAAAATGACATTCATTTTCTTAAGTCAAATCATTTTAATTGCACAACTCAAAGGATTCTTGCTTCTCACACTTCCTGATAAAATACAAACCGTTAATGCTGCTCAGAAGCATCAAACCGCAGAGAACCAACGGCAGAGTCAGGATCCTCATGACTGCAAGATTCTGATAGATAATTATCACCTTCTGTAAAAATAAACATACAAAATCAAAGTACAACCAAGAACCAGAAGGTTAAGCAAAAAGGGCTTGTAGAAAAGAATCAGCCTCTTACTTTCAGCTCTGAGTCAGGAAGTTTCAGGTCAGATACAGGAACGGTAAATCAGCTTTTATAGACACGTTTATCTTAACATCACATCTAAAAGGAGGAAACCGAAACATTAAAGGGGCGGCCATATGCAGACTGTGTACTGTGAGCTAATAATGCAGCAACTCAACAATCACTATTGGAACATGAAGTATTTTGTTTCTTCCTCAGAGAGCAAATTTATAACTTAAATTAGTTCTAACTTAGTGAGGAAAACATTCCTGTTTTTTAACTTGAAAAAGTCTGTTATTATTATTCATGCACATGTACACAGTTGTTGGTAACCTCAATTTATGAAACACTGAAAGAGTAAAAATCCCACAACAGTCATGGATATAAGCCAACTAAAGTTATGGTAGATAAAAAAAGTACTAAAAATGAACCAACGACAATCAGGCATTGCCTCTGAAATGCAGTTCAACAGAATGATTAAAAAAATCTATGAAACAAACGATGGTAGTGTAACTTAATACAAATCAAATTATTTCTGTAACGGTCCACAGGTAGTCGGGCCAAACTGCTGTCAGGTTTGAAGTTTTTTTTCTCCAGGTGACATGTTTCGGTTCATCCACAGATGTTACAGAATAATTCAATATTTTGCCTTTAGCCAATGTTGGGTGTTTTTAGCTGCATGTTTTAGGTCGTTATCCTGTTGGAAGGCCTATGATTGCGACGGAGGACAAGCGTTCTGACACCAGGCAGAACATTTCTCTCCAAAATGCCTTTTATAGTTTTAAGATTTGATTGTGTCCAGAACAGATTAAAGATGCAGCAAAGCAGCCCAGAACATAGCCAAGACTCCTCCATGTTTCTCAATTGGAAAGAGTTTTTTTCCTGGTCTGTTTCATTTTGAAGATGGGATCATAAAGTTTTGTTTCATCTGACCAAAGGACATTCTCCCAGAAGTTTTGTGGCTTGTCAATATGCATTGTGGAAAATTCCAGTCCTGCTTCCTTTATGTTTTGCATTCCTACTTGGTTATCTGCCATGAAGTCCACTTTGGCTCAAACAACGACAGATGGTGCGACCGGGAGCTGATGTACATTGACCTTGAAGTTCAAATTTAATTTCTTTGGCATTTTTTCTGGGCTCTTTAGTTACCATTCACATAATCCCTTTGAATTTTCCATCATCATTCCTCTTAGATTCATTTTCTTATTTCCCTGTTTGCTCTCCCTCTCTCTGCTCTTTGGCTAATGAGTATTTGACTTGAGTGCACATCCTTAAATGGAAATGTTTTATTTGACCCAAAGGAGGAGATAATGAACAATACAGAAAAGTTTTGCATGCATTTTGCAAAAGTGCTAAAACATTTAATAAGCAAAAGAGTTAACCAATACTCTAGCGGGTGTGAAACGTACTTCTCTTTTGTGAGATCCTCTTTTTGTTTTGTGAAATGCTTTTTCCAGGCATGGACTTGAGCTTTGTCCAGAACACGACCACTAACCCCATGTGAACAAAAGGCCACAGGACCGTTGTCCCAATGTCTACGGATCTTACAGCAAAACACATTTTGATATTTGTTAGGAAAAAAGCATGCTGCTAGTGCTAATCTTGAACTGAAATGCTACTTGTGTTTTGATCCTCTTACATAATTTAATATATATGTAGTTTCATCTGAGGGGGCAAACAAAGCAGCTGAGACTTTCTTTATAACTAGAGGAACCTGCTGTCATGTTGGCATTAAAGCTTTTGCCCACATGCAGAACACCACAGGGAACAGAAATCAGTTAAAGATTTTTTTTATTGAAGCAAAGTAATGTGATATGGTGAGGATCCTGGGGTGGAGTCTGGAAGACAGCGGAAAACTGCGGAACAGGAGGAGATGGTGAGTTCGGGTCAAATGGGAAACGGGAGTTACGATAGGAATAGATCGGTTCTTACTTGGGAAAGAATGATCACAATCAGGGAGGTAGTCTGTGGGTTCCAGGCTGAAGTCAACGGATCCGGCTTCCATAAACGAGCGGGATCCTAGGCAAGAAGGCTGCGGTGGAGGGCGGGCAGGTAAGCGATGATTTGACGGAGGTGGAGGTGAGGTCCGACTGCCAGCCGATGACAACTGAGAATCTTGAGATCTGACGGGAGAGGTGAAAACGGGACTCGGGCAACCAGTGGGTACCGTCCACGGCGTCACAAGGAGGGCTTTAACCAAAAAGCCAGGATGGAAGTCACTCTGGAGAATCCAAATCGTCTCGAGGAGTAAGCGATTCCTGAAGAGCACAGAGGATAACGAAGAGTTACTTAGAGGAAAAAATCTCAGAACTAGCTTCGAGGGGCTCAGTGTACCAAGCAGGTAAAACACTCCGGCATCGAAGTGCTGGCAGTGAGCTTCTTTAACCTCCAGAGGATGATGAGATGATGACCGCCAGGTGCGTAAAAGCCATGGGCGCGCCTCCCAGGTAGACAGCCTCTGGCTCCATCTAGTGGGCCCCAGTGATGCTACAGACTCACACCAGGAAGAGGGGAAAAGAAAAACAAAAAGGAAAAAAGAACCAAGACCCCCAGAATCCGACACCTGCATGCCCCCTGTAATATTATCTGCTACTGTTTTCTACAGGAACTTGTAAAAGTGTTCATGCCCCTTAAACTTATTCATATTTTTTCATGTGACAAAACAAAGACTTTTTTGTTCTCCACATTTATGCACATATTTCTTAATTTACATTTTATGAAGCTGCACATTTTTTATCTGTATTGTGTTATCTGCTCTTAACAACATAAAAATTTCTGCTGCACTGTTTCTATTATTTTTATTTTTTATTTTTATGTGAATGTGTATGCTTCCACTTATCTTTCTTTTGCTCCTGTGCCACCTGAATTTCAAAGTAGTGAGAAAAGTAAGATTATCTCCATTCTTTTCTTTTTTAAAATCTTACATATATCAGCAATAATACTATCATTATATTATGGTTGCTGCTTATAAAGTTATGTTCACAACATCATCATTCTATATTTTGCATCAACATTTGTTCCAATCATAAAATGCTTGTGTTCAACAGAAGTGTCTAGCATTATTAGGTCTTTTGTAAATTTGGCTAAAAGAGTTTTTTCTCATTTTATCAGTCAGTTTGCATGTAATTCCTTAAACAGAATTATTTTTACTTGACTCACAGGAGGAAGTAATGAACAAGACAGAAATGTTGCACATACATACATTGCACAATAACTTTGGTACCATGCAGTAGTTAATAAACTAACACGCATGCACACGCTCCTCTTTTGTTTGGTCCTGTGTCTGTTTTGTGAAATGCTTTTACCCAGATGTGGACTTGGACACCATGGATGCCAAAGGCCACAACACTGTTGACCTGATATCTGTGTATCTTGCAGAAAAACAATATTTTAGTAGTTGTTGTTCTTGTCTTCTTTAAAGTATCAGAACTAGGGCTCACTAAGCCTCATTCATCTCAGTTTGCCTTAGTCATGTTTGGTTTCATAGCAATGAACCCACATTTATGGTCATTGTGACTCAATGTTTTACATAAAGGCCTTCTCTGCTGATCTAAACTACCAGAGCCTCTGACATATTTCTACAGTTTAAATTGGTGATTAATTAAATAACTAAATTTAATTAATGTACTTCCAATAATGCCTTTTTCTTGGCTCAGCTTCTTCCCGTACATCTGTGTTGATTATAATGTTTCATCCCATCAGATTTCAGTCTCTATGTGCTTTAGGGCCCAAATATGTGGCATTAATGTAGAGTCACATATTTTGCCACATGATGGGTTCAGGTTAGGATTAGGGGCGAAATCCATCATGTCTGCAGAGAGGATAGCATTTCCCAGAAGATCCTATGATTGCAGAGGTCGTAGAAGAGGTTTGACCTCTGCTAAGTCAAACCTCATTGACATAGAAGAGGTTTGACCTCTGCTAAGTCAAACCTCATTGACTTAGCAGAGCATGCTTTTTTAATCATTTATTAATCAATAAGCAGTCTGCTGTATCTCTTATCTCCATGTCCAAGTGTCAGTAATTGTTCACTTATAGTCACCTTCATTTTGTCTGTATGTCAAAATGGCTTTGAAGATGATTAAAATCATTTTTCAGAATATCTCATTTTTGTTTTTCAATGCCAATGTGCATAATTTATTAGATTATAATCTCACTACAGTGAGATGCATTGTAAAAATGATTTAAATTTGTAATGAAGGTCACTATAAGTGAACAATTACTGACACTTGGACATGGAGATAAGAGATACAGCAGACTGCTTATTGATTAATAAATGATTAAAAAAGCATGCTCTGCTAAGTCAATGAGGTTTGACTTAGCAGAGGTCAAACCTCTTCTAGGTCAATGAGGTTTGACTTAGCAGAGGTCAAACCTCTTCTAGGTCAATGAGGTTTGACTTAGCAGAGGTCAAACCTCTTCTAGGTCAATGAGGTTTGACTTAGCAGAGGTCAAACCTCTTCTAGGTTAATGAGGTTTGACTTAGCAGAGGTCAAACCTCTTCTAGGTTAATGAGGTTTGACTTAGCAGAGGTCAAACATCTTCTAGGACCTCTGCAATCATAGGATCTTCTGGGAAATGCTATCATCTCTGCAGACATGATGGATTTCGCCCCTAATCCTAACCTGAACCCATCATGTGGCAAAATATGTGACTCTACATTAATGCCACATATTTGGGCCCTAAAGCACATAGAGACTGAAATCTGATGGGATGAAACATTAATAATCCACACAGATGTACGAGAAGAAGCTGAGCCAAGAAAAAGGCATTATTGGAAGTACATTAATTAAATTTAGTTATTTAATTAATCACCAATTTAGACTGTAGAAATATGTCAGAGGCTCTGGTAGTTTAGATCAGCAGAGAAGGCCTTTATGTAAAACATTGAGTCACAATGACCATAAATGTGGGTTCATTGCTATGAAACCAAACATGACTAAGGCAAACTGAGATGAATGAGGCTTAGTGAGCCCTAGTTCTGATACTTTAAAGAAGACAAGAACAACAACTACTAAAATGTTGTTTTTTTGCAAGATACACAGATATCAGGTCAACAGTGTTGTGGCCTTTGGCATCCATGGTGTCCAAGTCCACATCTGGGTAAAAGCATTTCACAAAACAGACACAGGACCAAACAAAAGAGGAGCGTGTGCATGCGTGTTAGTTTATTAACTACTGCATGGTACCAAAGCTATTGTGCAATGTATGTATGTGCAACATTTCTGTCTTGTTCATTACTTCCTCCTGTGAGTCAAGTAAAAATAATTCTGTTTAAGGAATTACATGCAAACTGACTGATAAAATGAGAAAAAACTCTTTTAGCCAAATTTACAAAAGACCTAATAATGCTAGACACTTCTGTTGAACACAAGCATTTTATGATTGGAACAAATGTTGATGCAAAATATAGAATGATGATGTTGTGAACATAACTTTATAAGCAGCAACCATAATATAATGATAGTATTATTGCTAATATATGTAAGATTTTAAAAAAGAAAAGAATTGCGATAACCTTATTTTTCTCACTACTTTGAAATTCAGGTGGCACAGGAGCAAAAGAAAGATAAGTGGAAGCATACATATTCACATAAAAGTAAAAAATAAAAATAATAGAAACAATGCAGCAGAAATTTTTATGTTGTTAAGAGCAGATAACACAATACAGATAAAAAATGTGCAGCTTCATAAAATGTAAATTAAGAAATATGTGCATAAATGTGGAGAACAAAAAAGTCTTTGTTTTGTCACATGAAAAAATATGAATAAGTTTAAGGGGCATGAACACTTTTACAAGTTCCTGTAGAAAACAGCAGCAGATAATATGACAGGGGGCATGCAGGTTCCTCTAGTTATAAAGAAAGTCTCAGCTGCTTTGTTTGCCCCCTAAGATGAAACTACATATATATTAAATTATGTAAGAGGATCAAAATACAAGTAGCATTTCAGTTCAAGATTAGCACTAGCAGCATGCTTTTTTCCTAACAACTATCAAAATGTGTTTTGCTGTAAGATCCGTAGACATTGGGACAACAGTGCTGTGGCCTTTGCTCACATGGGGTTAGTGGTCGTGTTCTGGACAAAGCTCAAGTCCATGCCTGGAAAAAGCATTTCACAAAACAAAAAGAGGATCTCACAAAAGAGAAGTACGTTTCACACCCGCTAGAGTATTGGTTAACTCTTTTGCTTATTAAATATTTTAGCATTATTGCACAATGCATGCGAAACTTTTCTGTATTGTTCATTATCTCCTCCTTTGGGTCAAATAAAACATTTCCATTTAAGGATGTGCACTCAAGTCAAATACTCATTAGCCAAAGAGCAGAGAGAGGGAGAGCAAACAGGGAAATAAGAAAATGAATCTAAGAGGAATGATGATGGAAAATTCAAAGGGATTATGTGAATGGTAACTAAAGAGCCCAGAAAAAATGCCAAAGAAATTAAATTTGAACTTCAAGGTCAATGTACATCAGCTCCCGGTCGCACCATCTGTCGTTGTTTGAGCCAAAGTGGACTTCATGGCAGATAACCAAGTAGGAATGCAAAACATAAAGGAAGCAGGACTGGAATTTTCCACAATGCATATTGACAAGCCACAAAACTTCTGGGAGAATGTCCTTTGGTCAGATGAAACAAAACTTTATGATCCCATCTTCAAAATGAAACAGACCAGGAAAAAACTCTTTCCCATTGAGAAACATGGAGGAGTCTTGGCTATGTTCTGGGCTGCTTTGCTGCATCTTTAATCTGTTCTGGACACAATCAAATCTTAAGACTATAAAAGGCATTTTGGAGAGAAATGTTCTGCCTGGTGTCAGAACGCTTGTCCTCCGTCGCAATCATAGGCCTTCCAACAGGATAACGACCTAAAACATGCAGCTAAAAACACCCAACATTGGCTAAAGGCAAAATATTGAATTATTCTGTAACATCTGTGGACGAACAGAAACATGTCACCTGGAGAAAACAAACTTCAAACCTGACAGCAGTTTGGCCCGACTACCTGTGGACCGTTACAGAAATAATTTGATTTGTATTAAGTTACACTACCATCGTTTGTTTCATAGATTTTTTTAATCATTCTGTTGAACTGCATTTCAGAGGCAATGCCTGATTGTCGTTGGTTCATTTTTAGTACTTTTTTTATCTACCATAACTTTAGTTGGCTTATATCCATGACTGTTGTGGGATTTTTACTCTTTCAGTGTTTCATAAATTGAGGTTACCAACAACTGTGTACATGTGCATGAATAATAATAACAGACTTTTTCAAGTTAAAAAACAGGAATGTTTTCCTCATTAAGTTAGAACTAATTTAAGTTATAAATTTGCTCTCTGAGGAAGAAACAATGTTCATGTTCCAATAGTGATTGTTGAGTTGCTGCATTATTAGCTCACAGTACACAGTCTGCATATGGCCGCCCCTTTAATGTTTCGGTTTCCTCCTTTTAGATGTGATGTTAAGATAAATGTGTCTATAAATGCTGATTTACCGTTCCTGTATCTGACCTGAATCTTCCTGACTCAGAGCTGAAAGTAAGAAGCTGATATTTATCTATCAGAAACCTGCAGTCATGAGGATCCTGACTCTGCCTTTGGTTCTCTGTGGTTTGATGCTTCTGAGCAGCATTAACGGTGAGTATTTTATCAGGAAGTGTGAGAAGCAAGAATCCTTTGAGTTGTGCATTTAAAATGATTTGACTTAAGAAAATGAATGTCATTTTTAACATTAAAAATCTCTATCATTTATTTTTCCTGAGACTCAGAGAGTTCCTTTTTCTATATTGTTGGTGCACTTTCCATTAATGATTTAGTTACACCTAGTCGAACCTTAGCTGACCAAAAAAGCCTTCTTATATCTCAAAAATCTATAGTAACAACTTTTACGCTATAGTAGTGAATATCAGTTTGATATTTTTCGGGGCTATATTCACTGTTAGGTGAAATGGTGTAATAGATAATGTTTGTTATATTTTTTCCCACAGAGATCAATGGATTGAAAACTGGATGCCGTAATGGCTGGAATCTAATAAATGGACGCTGTTTCAAATATGTTCCAAGCCGTATGACTTGGGCTAAAGCTGAGGTATAACTGGACAATGATTCATCTTTATGAACATGAAAACTGCCTTCACATTTTGCGTCCTTCTAAATAAAAAGTAGATTATTTCATTCACAATTGTTTTTTCCGTCAACTTTTCTTTCTTTTTTCTGATTGATTGGCAGAGAAATTGCATTTCCATGGGAGGAAACCTTGCATCTGTGCACAGTTCTGAAGACTACTATGACATCCAGTCGCTCATTAGGCGTGTCACACATGAGTTGAAGGAAACATGGATCGGCGGCTCTGATGCTGCTGAGGTTAGCATTACCCAATATTACTCTATTCATCAAAACCTACTCAACACAGATTCTAGGAGTTTATCTCATGATGCGTCTTGCAGGAAGGTAATTGGTCTTGGACCGATGGGACCCTGATGACATTTACAAACTGGTGTCCTGGAGAACCCAACAATGCTGGTAGGCGCCAGCACTGCATGCAAATGAATCACTCAGGTAAAACTGTTCTTCCTTTTAAGCAATGATTAAGTCACTTCTGATAGATGTCAGATCAAAATGCAAAAACATAAAATAAGTAAAGATATGTTTTATCTTTATTGGTGCAAAGTTTTCCTGAATAATTCCAATCTGAATACTGCTGTGACCTTTGAAAAGCTTCAAGCTTTTTTGGTATAAAACGCTTTTCTGTCTTTCTCACTTCCAGGAGAAAAGTGCTGGGACGATTACGGATGTTCGTTCCATAAACCGTCTGTCTGCGTTTCTAAAAACTGAAACTGGGCTGAGCTGATGACATGAAGAAGCTTCTACATCTTTTTATTTTCTATCTATGCTGCTTGAAAGATGTGGCGGCGCAGCACATCAACAGAGGAACTCTGTCTTGCTTTTCATTAGATCAGACCAAATGTATAGTAAAGTAACAGCTTTATGTACTTTCTTGATTAAATTTTCATTTTTGTTCTTTGCAAAATTAAACAGCAGGCATTAAATATATCCTGGTCTGGATGTGTTTTTGTTTGGTGTGTAAAATGTTTTATTAGTTTAAGCAGTCTTGGTTCTCAGCTGCAGCTTTGCCAAGTTAACTTTATTTGTATTGTACCTTTTAGCAACAATTCTGATCAAAGTGCTTTACATTATGGAACCATAACACAATAAGCAAACACTGTAAAAGGTTTGAGGCACATTTAGTCTTTTCTACTAACTTCTACACTTTCAATCAAATAAATCTTGCAAATTTTAGGTTTTGAATTTAAATGTGTGTTTGTAAAAAAAAGACTCATGAAAAGTGGCATTGTGAGGCTAATACTATCAATCTGGTACGAATTGAAAGTTGAGTTTAAACCTTTACACAAAACATGGACCGGTTCTGTAGCTGGGGTGGACTAAACCAAGAAACTCTGTTTGAATTCTTTAGTTTTACTCCTATAGTTTTTACAAGAAAAGAAAAAGGTAACGTTAAGGATGGGTAAAATTGGTTTGGCTGTTATAGACAAATTTTATTTGAAAAAGGGCAAAAATAACTTGCTGCTTTGAAGAGAGCGCTGACCGTTGAACTACTCAAACAGATGCGCCCTCTACTGGTGCAGCAAATATATTTATGCTATTCAGATTATAGATTCTGTTCTTTAGTGCATTGGATAAGAATTTTGAAGGTAGCAGTTATAGGAACAATAAACTGGGATTCGGGATGTGGCCAGTCTGAAACAGAGGATCCAGAATAGTTTTTTTGCTTTAGCTGTACAATAAATTCTTCTGTCTTGTATTTAGAGCACTGTATGTGCATCGTTGTGTTGGTTGGGAGGTACAGTGTGTACATTGTTTTTGTAGAAAAAATAAAACATATTTGTTACAGTGTATTTGTGTGTTCTGAGTATAAAAACTATTTTAAAATATTTTACAAAACACTTATGTACCAGGTGTGGCATTAATGGAACATTTTCCTCATTTGACCGGTCATTTTTTTAATTGACGGAAAAATCTGAAGCTTATCCATCATTTTGACAAATTACAATTCAATATATATATATATGGCTATACTATGTGCAGACGCACTAAATCAATCAATACAAAAAAGCATCTCTTCTGAATATCATCTGCAACATAGACACTGAACTAAATGCATCTTGTTGCCCAAGATCCGACAGCGCCTTGAAGAGTTTGGATGTTTAAAAACTAGATAATGATCCAGTAAAATCAAAGATTATGTTGTAGAGTTGCTATTATGTGTGTTTTATGACTTGAATCTGGTTGTTGTTGAGCTTTGGTCACATTTTGTAGTGTGGTGCCACTCCAGTTTGTTCCCTGGTGCCCTGAAGCAATCATGTCCTGTTTTCCAGGATCGTAAACTCTTACAGTTCTAGTTTGAGGGACACAGTCTCAAAAAATATCTGTATATGGAAAAGAAATTGGAGTGACACTTAAAAAATCATGTTTTTAGAAGTTCTTTGTATTTTTACTTGAAAAAATCAAAGTTAGTCTTACGTAGTAGGAAGACGTGTTTTTAGCAAACACTTCCTGGGGCTTTTTATGTTCAGAGGTTTTCTGTTGGACTAAAACACTTAAACTGACACAAAGTGCTAAGTTTGACCTAGTTATGAATTTTCTCCTTAGAATTCAGCACTAACATCTCATCACATAAAAAATACAGTACATTTTATTAAGCTTTAAAATATCAAAAAGAGCCTTCTGGTTGTCTAGCAGTCTGATGAAACAATGTATAGATAAAGGTAAAGACATATCCTATACTGTTTGTGTTTTTAGCATCAAGGAATTTAGTGAACACAATATAAACATTTTATTTTGGACACTTTTATCACTTTATTTCTTTCAGGAATGAGGAGAGGAAGTAGACAGAAAAACAACCACTCAGTTTGTCCAGTTTGTACCGTCTTAACTAGAAGACAAAGTTACTATTATTCATTCCAGGGTTACCACTGAGAGGATTCACATCACAGTCTCTCACCTGAATTATTATATTATTCAGCCGCAATGCAGCTCTTCAGTTAGAATATAGACAAACAGCAAACCTTTAGCTGAAGGGAAGAATACAATGGGATTGCACAGGAATCTAATCACAGTTTGAGTTGACAGTCATTACATTCAGGTGTTAGAGAGAAGCTACTTTCTAAAATTCCACTAACCCTGGGTTTAGTAGTTTGCATAAATTTAGTAAAGAGTCTTCTAGACAAAACAGTAGAATATTTCCTGTGGCTAATTTGTAACTTCTGCTACTTTTGCAGTTTGGTTTTTATCAGGCCTTTCATTGAGCACAGGGGCAGATTTTCTTGGCGCAGACAAATGGTAGAGCAAAGTTACACCACAAGTCATCCCAGCATTTTTCAGCTGTAAAAAACAAACAAACAAATAAATTAAAAATTAATCAACATATTACATAAACCGAAGTGTTATTAATAATTTGACCATACTGATCAAATAAAGCTCCTGCACTAATGAAATGTGTATTTGCATAGTGAAGCATATTTTCTCAGTCAATAACAACTTTTTGGTTCTCTTTTGAGAAGGATGTGTTAAATATCTCTTACGTTTATCATTCATTTGTAAACATTGCTGAACGCCTCTGGGATCGGTAGCACCATTATTGGGCTCTCCAGCACACCAGTTTGTGTAGTGAAATGGACTTCCATCACTCCACAACCAGGTGCCTTCCTGGGAAGAAATGTTAATAAAAAACTAATATAATTCAGCAATTCACTCAAAAAACCAAACAAGTAATTCCTAGTGCTAAAGTTACCTCTTGTGCATCAGAGCCTCCAATCCAGGTTCTTACAAGCTCATTAGTTGAAGCTTTTATCAACCTTTGAATCTCATGATACTCATCAATATTATGGATGGATGCAAGACTGGCCTGCAAGGACACACAGTTTCTCTGCAGTGTGGAGAAAAGACAGAGAGAGAATGTGTTTCAGAGCACTAGAATAACGATAAATTGTGCAAGAAAATGTAAAAGTAAAGCACAAATACCTGAGCTGAAGCCCAACTCATCGGTACAGGAAAGAAGCGGAAGCAGCGTCCGTTAAACTCAGACCAGCCGGAAGAGCAAGGACTTGAACTATTGACTGGGTTGTTTATTGCTGTTCAAAAACAAACATCATCACACATAAACACAGTCAGATGAATTCACATTCATCATGTGAATTTCAAACAAACGTGGCAAACATAAAGAATAAATATGATCACACAGAACTTGAATTTTGTCCCGTAATGTTCAGTCTTCCTCATTCACTTCCTGTCTACCATGTCTGAGCTTCAATTTGTTTTTAATCTAATTTGAAAACAATATAAACAGTCTGCTGAGCATTGATTAGATGCATAGCTGTTTGTTTCATAAAGTGAAATGTTTCACATCCAGTTGTGTTTTATTTATTTATCAGAATATTTTTTGGTCTGATGAGAACAATTGTTAAAACATAAATATGCAGTGTATTTTTTTAACATAATGACCAAGTGCTCAATAATCAGGGACCAACTTTTCTTTCTACTGGAGAAAAACAGAAGAATCGGAGAGGAAATAAATAACATCCATCTCTACATGTGTGTTTTCCAGTAAATCACTTGTTAAAAGTATATTTGTTTCTTGTAACATGAAGTTACACAGTGTTTCCAAAGCCTTTATAATAATAAAACAAGTATTGAAAACCTAATAAGTGAATTATATTAAGGAAAATACTGCACATAAGCTTTAAAATTGCTTTGAAAAGAACAATATTTATCATAATTTCTTATGCACTTTTGGCATTTATTACTTGTTTTAAGATAAATCATTGAAACCAATACAAGGAAGCACAACGTTACCTCTTGGAGCTGAATTCTGTTCTGTGGATGAAAATGTTTTTAAATCTCATAATCTTTGTCATTTCAATGGAAAAGATCAGAAGAAAGACTAAACTTATTGCTGAAGGATACATGAAGCTCTAACCTGCTGCGTTAGTCCATTTCAAGCCCTTCAGAGCGTCTGCTTTAGGAAGAACTGCAGTTTGACACAAATTCAGTTTGGACTTTACTTTGTCCACAATGCAAGATATGAGTATTATTTTTTATTAACATCATGATTTTATTTAAGGATGATTAGGAATTATACTTAAGTGAATATTCTACAAAAAAGTATATCATTTCATAAATTTAAAATAAAAATCCAGGTTTGAACAAACATTTATTGTAGGCTGACTATTATTTGTTGAGTTTTTATGAGTATAATAATTCATACACTCACCAACAGCTTTGCCTGAAGCCAACAAGGCACAGTGAACGAATGACAGAATCAGGATCTTCATTGTTGTGTTTATGCAAACGGAGACAATAATCACCTTAAATAAAGACAAAGTTTATTGACCCAAACGTTATTTACAGAGCAAGAAAGAAACATATGAAGGAGAATTACATCAGGAAAAGCTTCTTTTCTTACCTCAGCATGCAGAGGAAGAGACCAACTTTCATTTACTGTTAGTGGGAGGTATGAAAACAGAAAATAGGAGAGAGCATATAAGTAAAACACACACACACACACACACACACCCGCCTACAAACAGGTTATCGACTCTCATTTAGCCAAAGTCCAAACGTGACTATTGATGTGAGTTCCCAGAACTCCTGAAATAACGGATGTTAGATTATCTTACATGACCTAAATATACATACTGATAAAATGCTGAGATAAATAATACATTGTGAGCCTTATACTGAATATCTTACCTTTATTCATCTAACCTTTATTTAACTAGAATAATTAAATACACATTATTACTTACAACCTGATGGCCTACTTAGAACCACACATATTGTAAAGAATATAAATGTACTGCACCTTGGAAAACATCCAATAATCTGTATTATATTGTTGATTTTGTTATATATGGTTCCTATAAAATATCTGATTTGGAGTTACATTGATAACAAATACACAATGTCACAAATGTCATAAAAACACAATGTTTTTATTTAATCATGTTTGATTAAATAAAAACATCAGATTGAAAAGGCTCACATTCATTTATTCATTGGACTGAATGACAAGCAAACAGCTTATTTTCTAGGTTTTGTTGCGTTTAACACAACTATGACTTTGAAAAGAAATTCATGTCTTTCATAATAAAAGCTTCAGTATCTGTAAGGCTTATTTTTGTCGTCTCTTTCAGAAATCTTTTATGGACTCATTGAGTCCATCTTTTACTCACTTGGCCACTTCCTGGTCTCTAGCTGTCCTCAGCCTTTGGTCCCTGCAGTCTCCCATGGCCAGGAGTGCTGCTGCTGCTGCCTGTTCACAATCGGTCAGAGTAATTTTTGATTCATTAAACGTTTAAACCGGCAGGCCTCTACTGGACGCCTGTTCAATGCAGCTTCAGTAAAATAGCTTAATTTCACTATACATGACAGTAAATAGTTATAAATATACTCAGATAAGAATAAATGTAATTGAATATT
Source organism: Xiphophorus hellerii (assembly GCF_003331165.1). Taxonomy (NCBI): domain Eukaryota; kingdom Metazoa; phylum Chordata; class Actinopteri; order Cyprinodontiformes; family Poeciliidae; genus Xiphophorus; species Xiphophorus hellerii. The sequence continues at coordinate 26,162,203 of NC_045685.1, forward strand.
CCTGGAAACCAGAGGATTTCAGCCCTGGTTCTAAAGAAAAGTGATTCAGATGATTGTATTGCGTCCTAAGCGACCCGCAGTAACACGGTCAGTTAAATGTCATCTGTGCTCAGTTGATAATAAAGAAGAAAATTTGTTCTATTCAGAAACACTTTTTCTTTAATTACTTACTTTTAGTTGCAAATCTTTATCATGTTACAGTTATGATCACTTTAGGGTTACTAACCACAATGTATATATATTTTTTAGATAAGATAAGGATAGTTTCTGATAATTCGAAACTACATTTCCTTAACCGATACCAGTAATCTTTACTGGAATCCACAGCTTACTGATTTCCAGTGAGGAAGACCTTTGACTTCTTGTTATAACGGTGCTTTAATTCTCACTCACCATAAATCAGGTAAAACACAACAGAAAACCATAAAGACACTTTGTGTTGTTCATGTATAAGGTCAGGATGTCGGCCTTTCATATTTTGCTCATTTGCTTTTCTAAATGTTTTCTGCCAAGTTGTACAATTTTTCTGTTTGCACAATTATATTGAAACAACTGTTTTCAATGGTACAGTTATATGGAGTTGTTTTTTGTTTGACAGCACAGATAAAAGATGCAGTTTAATTCCATAAAAAGTCTTTAATGGATATTAGTATGCTTACATTAAAAAAGGAGTGTCACAGAATACCAAAAGTAAGAAACAGTTTTGAAATATCTACCTATTAATTACAAAGATCACAGTCTAATCCAGTCAGCTTAAAGCTACAGTGAATAGAACACATTTTGTCAAATGTTGGAGTATTTTTATCCAGTTCCTCAAAATTCTTGATCACATTTTTAGATCAAGTAGTTTTTTCATCAAAGCAGATGAAAAAACAGCCGTACAAAGAAAATCACAGAATATTATTGGAAATAATAAAGGAAATCTGCTCACATAGAGGGTTAGGGTAGGGTAGGTCACTGGTAATTTAGTTTTATCACTGATTGCTCAAAAGATAAGAAGATGCCAAACACATGCGTCTAAAATGCACGTGTCAAATTCCTGGTTCAGGTTGTAGAGACAACCCATGTAAGACACATTTTGGAATTATTACAGAAAAATCTAAGAAAATAACCTATAAAGATTTAGGGCAAAAAAATCCTTGTCCCCAGATTTATACATGTTAGACTTATGAAGAGGATTCAATTAAATTATTTTTATTTCACACAATCTAAATTATGTTTTATGTAGGAAGGAGGAAAAACATAGTTAAAAACAAATATAGATAATAGAATATATTGCTCAATTAACAGGTCTTGGATATTATGTCGTAAAAATGTAGCTTTTATCACTGATAATTTAGTTTTATCACTGATTGCTCAAAAGATAAGAAGATGCCAAACACATGCGTCTAAAATGCACGTGTCAAATTCCTGGTTCAGGTTGTAGAGACAACAGTATAAGAGAGAAGGTTTCCAGATTCTCTGTACAGCCGAGGCATCAGGAGCTAAACGAAGAAAAGAAAACATTTCTGCTGAGAGGTTGGTGGAAATCGAATTAATAATATATTCATTTATCATTGTTCTCAAAGGCTTTCTGAAGGCAACATTTCTTTATGTTTACAGGTGATTTTGTTACTAATCTCCATCTTTTCCAAAATGAAGACTGTGACTGTGCTGTTATTCTTTGGTGCCTTCTTGGCTCTGAATGAAGCTGCTGGTAAGTGTGTCTGTACATGAGCAACATTAGGAAGTTTGGAACTGTAATACTTAACCACAGTGATTATTGTTCACTCATTGTGTTGCAACATATAAAAATGTAACCAATCTTAAAAACACACAGCTTTTCCAGATACTGTAGAGCAACCTGATCCCGTTCCAGACGGTGAGTTTTAGTCACCATAGTTATCAGCTATTGTGTCATCTACAAATCAGATAATTTAATCATTACCATGTAAATGTAATAATAAAAGCTTTGTCAAATGACACAGTTGTTCCAGAAGCAGAAGATGGAAACTGGGCAGAAGCAGAAGGTCAGTCAATCTGACAATCTGCTCTAAATAAACCAAAACAATTCAAGGTAATATTTTAACAAACAGAAATTCTCCCAATACAGTCCCTGAACCTCAGGAGGAGGAAACTGCTCCAGATGGTGAGTCTGATTCCTGTTATGTCTAATTAATTAAAAAAAAAATGTTCATAAATATGAGAAACAGAGTACGTAACATGAAAGAGTCAGAAGCCTCAGTGGAATTATTAACAACTTTGATCATTTTAAACAGATGCTCTATGGATAAAATTATGTATTAAAAGTATGAATTTTCAAATGGTCAAAAACTTGGTTTCCTGATATATAAATAGGCATCATTACATATGTGAAAGGTTTATATTGTGCTGTTTGGATTATTTATATGATTTTCAAAAGAAAAACATATAAATATGTTTTATATTTACATAAAACATAATTTAAGAATTCAGTTGAGAATTTTTCACAGTCTGATTTCAACATTTATTCATTTAGAAAATTTCTTAAAATATATTAAAACAATATTTTGTTTTTAGCTGCATTGTGGTTTTTATATTGCCTTGCATAGCACTGATAAAAATGATACCATTGTAGCAAATCTCTCAAAGAATGTTTAAGGATAAAGTTATATTTACCAGCAAATTAAACCTTGATACGGTTTTCTTTGCCAGCTGACCTGATGATGAATAGAATATCTTGTCCTGATGGTTGGTCTGGACTCGGGAATCGATGCTTCCGGTATTTTGGAACATTCAGAACTTGGGCTAGAGCTGAGGTGATGTTCTGAATTTTTATTTTACCAACTCTTTGCAAACAGCCTAATCTCACTTTCTTTTACTAATAAATATCTTATTTGCCTCTCCTGCAGAGAGACTGCTTGTCCTTGGGAGCACAGCTGGCATCAGTCCACAGTTTTTTAGAACACCATCAGATTCAGAACCTGATATCAGAATCAGGTGGCGGCAATCAAGAAACGTGGATTGGAGCATCTGACGCAGAAGAGGTATTTTTACAAACTGTTTTTGTAGCTTGTCAAAGATCTTTCAAAGAAATGAGTGATTGATAAAACTGTTGTTTACAGAATTCCATTTGGTTCTGGAGTGATGGAAGGATTTTTCAATTTACCAACTGGTGTAGTGGGCAGCCTAATAACGCCGGGGGGAAACAGAGTTGTGTGGTTATGAATCATTCAGGTACATGAAAACAATGCAAATCAATTTAAAACTTTTGATAAATTTGAATGACATGAAATAATCTTTAGTTTTTTATTTTCTGTAGAACAGAATAAATTGCATTAGTTCAAGTTACGTTTTAGGGTTTTGTTTGTGTTGAGTCACTGATTTCACTTTTTGTCGTTTGACAGTGAACACGTGCTGGAATGATGAGCAGTGTACCGCTAGCCGACCGTATGTGTGTGTCAAAAAACGCTGATGGCTCCACAGCTCCAAAGAAGTCCAAAAAACAAGCAACAGAGGAAATATGTTGGATAGTTTGACCCTGTCAAGCATCATGTATATAAATATCTTGGTTATTTTAATAACACAACTTGAGTAGTTAGTAGGCATGTGCAAAAACAGTAGATTATTTTTGAGTCATTTAGGTGGAATCCTTTCTCTTTGTTCTTCTTTATAAAGCACTGAATGTAATGTTATGTACATGTAATATTAATATTTTGTTTTGTAATGTAACTGTGTCTAATAAACAGTTTTACAGTATTACTCTCACTGTATGTCACTGTTCATGAACAAAAATGAATGAATAATCTAGATGCAAGTTAACTAAGCTGCTGCTTAGAGACTCTGGTAGCTGAAACTAAAAATCCAGTTTCTCTCCTGATTATTAAACCTGCAGTTTGCAAGTTTTTACTTTTTCCATATTTTTTAAAACGATCGCATATTGTGACAGTTTGATATGAGACTGATTATCTGTAAAGACATTGAACTCCCCCACATCCTCCCAGTGTTACTATTGCCATCTGCAAAAATGCACCAAAAACAACCAATCAGAGCCAAAAGGCGGGTCTTAGCGCTGTCAATCAACCTCCTTTACACTGAGCAATGTGAAAATGGTGGAAAAACAACTTCCTACAGAGGAAAACCATTTATCTACCATCATTGATGGCCATGCTAACTTAGTAAATGGTCAAAGTAAAAAAAACAGTTATATAATTTAATAATATTAATACATTGTTTCCTAGAAGAATGAATGAAAGTGAGGTAATAAAAGAAGTATAAAAAACTAAACAAAATGAATAAATTCACAGCCTGTAATGATATTGATACGGTTATTGTGGAACAAACATTTAAATCTCACCTGTATTCATAGCAGATTATTTTTAGCTGGAGCGTTTCCTGACAAAATGAAGATTGCTAAGAGATTTTAATACTAGAAAAGTGGTGATAAGCAAATTTGAACTCAAAGAAACTTAAAGAAGGACCAATATTTTAAAAAAAATCTGATTGAAGACTTCTACAATATCCACTTTATTTTCTGTTGTGGGGTCATTAGGTCAAATACACACTGGGACATCTGTTTATGATGTTTTTAATGGATATGTATTATCTGCTTTCATTTTTCTTGAACAGCAAAATAAAACAGACAGGTTTTGACATTATGAGTTTTAGCATAAGCAGGTTTTGCTGTTCTAAACTAATTTTATTCTTTAGAAACAAGGGCAACAATAACTTGATGCTTTGAACAGGTTACTGACCAGTGAATTGCGCCCTCTAGTGGTTCAGCAAAAATGTTATACTATTTATATTATACATTCTGCTGTAGCTTTGAAGATGTGATTTTAAAAGATCATAGGTATACAAACTGTTTCTAAAGCCTAAACAGGTGTTTATCAAACTTGAGTGCTTATTCTAAATTATTAGAATTATATATAAAATTCTGTCCTAATTATTAAATGAGAGTTATCTCATAGCAACAGAGTTATTACTCTCAATACACTCTTAAAGCTGCAGTAGGCAGCTTTAGTAAAAATATGTTTTTTATATTTTTGGTAAACTGTCCTGGTGGTAAAATATGAGACATCATCTGTGAAAAACATAATAATTATTGTTTTAAAGTTTCCTGCTGTAGCTTTATTGAGTTTAATGTGTTACAGACACTTAAATAAACGAGATGACGACAGGTTGATGATTTGTTGAGGCAAGGCAGGATGGTTTATACTTCCCCGTTTATTCACAGGGTAATTACAGCAATTTATTTTCCATGAAAGGAAAAACAAAGCAAAGCAAGAATCCATTTCATAAAAGAAAAATATTCTAAAATACAGATAGTCAAGACAAAAAGACAAAAAAACAAAACTCATTTGTCAGTTTGTTTGATCAAAAGTTTCAATAAACATAAATGTTTAATGTGTAAACCAGTGTTCTTGTTTTGCCATAACTTCCAGATAAAGTCTGTTATCAATCAAGGAAATGTAATTTATTTCCCTATGTGAGGCTTTTTCTTTTCCCCAAGGTCAGACATGAAGTTTTGGATAATGGCTGTACTTTCAATCTATAAACTCTTCCTCATGTTTTATCTTAAATATTCAGACATACAGCACTTAAGTTGTAAACTTTCCGGATGCAATGAAAACTTAGAAGATCTAAAGTTTGTATTTGATGCACTGATTATCATTTCAGATGAATCAGAGATTCTCACACCTGTTTAAAATATGAAAAAAAAAATTATGTTCTGTTTTTGTTCAATATTCTGTTATTTTGGCCTTTTATAATGACTGTATGATTATATCCATCAACATAGTTGCATGCTGTTGTCTTGTGTGACGAAGCTGAAAACAAAAGAATCAGAAGATGGAAAATATTTCATTAAGGTTGCATGTAAATGCTACTTTAGGATTTAATATTAAACATTGGAATATTTATGTTCTTTAAAAATAATAAGAACTTTATTGACTTGAAAAATGTGCTAAACATGACTAGTAGATGCAAGAGACATCTAATAGATGCAATAACTGTTTTTCACTTAAACTGTCCAGCTTATGAGTTATCAGGGAATCAACAGTTATTTGAAGATATGAATCATTTGTACATGTATGAAATATGTGACAACAAACATTTGGTACTAATTTAGAAAGAGAAAAAATGTTGCAAGTTTAAAGAATTAAGTTACATATTATAATAACGTTCAGTTCATGTGATGAGGAAGTTTGATAATGACCCTTTTTATCAGGATTAAATATTTTCAGTCCCTTTGTGTCAAACTGGGTATGACATTAATTTTATCAATCAGTGAAGGCATGGGTCCAGTTAATGGAGACCTAAACAGTGTACATGTATTATTTAATATTATTACATTTTGATTCCATGTAAATGTTCATTGACTAAGTAAAAATTATAAGATCACCTCTGAAAAATAAAGTGTTGTAAAAGTTATAAAAACCACATTTGGACTTTGATAGATGTAATCAATGTTTGTTCAAAAGATAAGAAATTAAGAGGGGGAAATATTTTTTCAGAAATGTGCCAGCTTCCTTGTTTTGAGGCTGAAGAAACAGCATATAAGAGCCGATGTGTTACTGGTGCAGCACATTCAACCTGCAGGCTGACTGTAACCTTGAGGATATCCTGTGGTGTGATTGGTCGAAATTAGCTTCTATTATCTCCTTATTATCTCTTTACTGTCTTCAACCTGCATCATCAAAGCCATGAAGGCTCTCAGTCTGCTGCTGCTTCTTTGTGCCTTGTTGGCTTTGAGTCAACCTGCTGGTGAGTTTGTGTTTGTGTGCATATTATTACTTCTGCTTTATTAATGCAAATATTACTCCCACCTTTAATCTAATGTTAAAGTATGAGATTTTTACATCTGGTATGCTTCTATATATTTCAAACTATCATTCATTGCTATGTTTGATGCAGCGCTTCCAGATACCATGGATGGGGCTGAGAGCGATGAAGCTCTTCCAGAAGGTGAGGCTGTAAATCTGATGTATTTCATCAGATTTTTCATTTTTAATGTTTTCTGAAACAGCTTCCAGATGTTTTTCTAAACATCTGTCGTTCTGAATAAATCCAGTTATTTACCGGCCTGCTCTTGCTGCTGATGTTTTCATCCAGAGTAGTTTGATGAAGTGCTTTTATAAGCGAGTTTTCTCTGTTTAAACATATTTCAGTTCAATTCCAGTTGCTTAGGTCTTCTGCAAATTCAACTTTTCCTGCGTTTTGAACTTAGTGCTTTATGCTCGGGTTGTACAACATTTATGAATATTGTTTTGGCTCTGATGGGTGCTGTTTGCTCTCCTACACCAAGAGTTGTTATTGTGAACATAATGCCAACAAAACAAATACAATTTTACACACATGGAAAAACTGAAGGTTTTAGAAGACAGAATAGCAAATCAGACACGTTTTGTAAAGTACATAAAAAAATAATATAAAATACCTTGATTTATTTTTTTCATATTTTTTCTTCTACATAATATTAATGTTAAAAATGTTAATTATATCCAGGAACCAGAGAAGATCCTGACACTGAGGACGTTTTTCCAGAAGGTAAGTTTATGTTTGCTAATTATAAGCGTTAAATTCTGTATATACACAACAAAATGAATTTAACATTTAAACTTTGCCAGACCATTTGGCTCTTCATGAAGAGGAACCTGGAAACTGGACAGGTGCAGAAGGTTGGTGCTTTTTTCTTCTGTTTCATTCAAAAAATATAGGGATTTTCATCCTCCTCTATCCTCGTGTTTTTCGCAGAACCAACCTTTGAACCTGTGGATGAAGTAGCTTACCTGAAGGGTGAGTTTGCCTTTCCTGATAATGTGGGCTAGGTTTTGTTTTAGTTTCAACCAAGACACCCAGCAGTAAATATACTCAGAAAGTTCAGCTTCCTTTCTGAAGACAGGCTCTTTAACAAGTGAATAACTTAAAGCATATAACTAAAACCATCAAAAATAAATGATGATAAAACAATCACTAGTCTATTCTTAAGCTTCATTAGCCCTAATTGTAATGTTGTTGGAGTTGTAAACATCTGAAAATTGCAGAGTGGCGACTCTGTCCTTCAAACCTGAAACAGACTGAGACGTTTACTCAGCCACACTGGGGAGCAAACTTATACATGTCATGATTTGTCGTGGTAAGAGGTGGTGAGGCAGCAGGTGGGAGACCCAGGATGTGAAGAATAAATGTATTTAATGAAGAATGTCCAAAATAACACAGTCAGCAAAGCCAAAACACCGGGCGACACGGCCGAGCAGAAGCCTGGGCTTGACGCCGGTAGCAACCGGTTACACAAAGGATAAGACGAGAGACTGGGCACACAGACGACGGGGAAAAGGACGCCAAGTGAGATGACTAACGACAAGAACCCGACAAAGACGCTGAGACACAGGTGACATTAAATACACAGGAGGTAATCAGGGAACGAGACACACCTGGGAATAATCAAGGGGAGACAGGACAACACGGAGACTCAGTGACACAGAAAACTCGAAATAAATACACAGAAAAACACAGATCATGAGAATATATGAAAACTTTTTTTTAACACAGTTAAGGTTCAGTTCCCTCTTTTTTTCAGAGACTGCTGAGTTGCTTTTTTTCCTCAACATTTTTGTCCCAGCAGCACATAATTAAAACTACCAGTTGAATTTCATAAATAATTTATCTGAGACTTTGTCTGTGTTTGTGTTCAGCTCTGAATGCAACAGTCCGACGTTCAGGATCCTGTTCTTCTGGCTGGACCCGGGTCAAAGGTCGCTGCTACCACGTCTTTCCTTTTGCTGCTACTTGGCATAGAGCTCAGGTGACCTTTGATTAACTTTACTTTTATTTTCTCACCATCTCCTTCCTGTATTGGTGTAACAGTTCTCCTTGTCTCCGCTGCAGGAGAACTGCAGGTCCATACAAGCACACCTTGCATCAATCCATGACTACGAGGTGAATAATCAGCTTGTGAGGATGATAATGTCTGCAGGCCGGGGGAAAACTGCAGTCTGGATTGGAGGCAATGACATAATATGGGTAAACTCACATGTGCACCTTGTGTGTCAGCGCTTCATAAAATACATTTAAATGTTTTACTCAGACGGCTTTACCTTGCAGGAGCGCCACTGGCGCTGGGTGGACGGAAGCCCTTTTCACTACAGTAATTGGTGTCGTTACGAACCCAACAACTTAGCTAATCAGGACTGTTTGCAGATAAACTACAGTCGTAAGTGAAATGATCTCATCTAAGTGTGGAGATGCTAATTGTAAATGTTAACAGTTACATAATTAATTGTAGAGATGACCAGGCTCTTACAGAAAACTTACTAGTTGTGTCCATATTTTAGACTTCAGATGTTTCTACAATTCAACGTGTTTTTGTTTGTTTTCCTGCAGGGCACAGATGTTGGGACGATGCGCAGTGTAACTTTCGAAGGCCATTTATCTGTGTCAAAAACATCTGATGACTATTTGTCTAGAAATGATGTATTTTGTGTGTCAAAAACACAGAGGTGTTGGTGTTTTTCTTAAGAAGTGTCAAGATAATAACAAAGCATAAAAGCATTGCATTTAAAAAAAAAAAAATGAAAATCTGTATTCTAAAACACAGATATGAGAGGCAAAAAAGAAACATGTTTAAATCCATTTGTCAGATTGTTTGATCAAACGTTACAATAAATAAAAATATTTAATGTGTAAACCTGTGTCATTTATTATTCCTGCATAACTTCCACATAAAATCTATTATCAAAAAAGGAAATGTAATTTATTTACTTAAGTCAACCTTTTCCTTTCACCCAACATCAGATATGAGGTGTTAAGGCTTCTGGATGACGATTGTACTTTCAACTTTAGAAGTTCCTCCTCATGTTTCATCTTAACAAAAACAAAATGATCCAGAAAAAAAACTCAAGTTTGATCTTATCATTTGAGATGAATCATATATATTCTCAGTCTACATCAACACATGATTTATGCTTCATAGTTGCAGGCTGTTGATTGTGATTGAGTGGAAAACAAAAGTACCAGGAGATGTAAAATATTTAATTTAGATTGCATGTAAATGCTCCTTTAGGAGTGAATATTAAACATTGCAATATTTATGTTCTTCACAAATAATAGAAAAAAGTAAAATAAACATTTTTCATGTCATGTCTACCATACGATCTACCATTTGTCGTTTGTATCACGACAAATGGTAGATGCAAAAACTCTTTTTTTTTCATTTAAATTGTCTGTTTTATGAGTTGTTAATAACTAACCAATTATTTAAAGTTATACATTTTTAGTAAATGCATGAAATATGTGCCAAAAATATTTAAGGCTAAATAAAAAAGGCTTTTAGTTCCTGCTTTAAGGTGCTTAAATATTATATAGAATGTTTCGTTCCTGAGATGAGAAAATAGGATGGAAGGACTTTTTATCAGCATTAAACAGTTTATGTGTCAATGTGGGACAGACAGGAAATCAATAAATCAGTCAGTGAAGGTTTGAATTCAGTCATAGGGGAACTAAGAGACAAATACAGTTTAATTTTCATTGATTAACTTTTTAAGTATAAGTGATAAGGTCACCTCTGTCATATGAAAAGTTTCAACAGCATATTTTTTAAAAGCCAGGTGTGGACTTTGGTAAAAGAAAGATTTAAATTGTGTTTGTTCTAAAGATAAGAAGAGTTTTATTAAGAGGAGGAAATATTTTTCTCTGAAATGCACGTGCCAGCTTCCTTGTTTTGAGGCTGGAAGAAACAGAGACGATGTTTTACTGGTCCAGCATATTCAACCTGCAAGACTGTAAACTTGGGAATTGAATGTTCTGTGGTCTGATTGGTGGAAGACATCAAACTGTCTTCAACCTGCATCGTCTAAGCCAGTGTTTCTTTACCCTGGTTCTCAAGGCAAACTGCCCTGAATGCTGTAGATGTTTCCCTGCTTTAATATGCCTGATTCAGCTGATTACAGTCCAGACAATTTCAATGTCAATTGAAATGTTTTCAGTGCAAACAATGACAAGAGTTTCTAAGTTTTCCTTGCAGCTGAACAATTTTAAAGTTTGCAAACTGGATATAGAAAAATTAACACATAAAGACAAACTGATGATTTTCTACCGTTTTGTTTTAGCCTCATGATACTTTTCTGAGAAAACATCAATTTCTTTCTGGCTCTTTGTCTTACCTAAAATCAGGGAGTGACGAAAACAGATAACCAGATAGAAATAAACTTTCAGGTAATATAATTAATGCAAACATGATTGATAACCATGGAAGGTCTAGTTTTAAATTATTTCCATTTAACCAGATAAGTCAGTTGCTAAAAATGTTTATGTTCAAGACAACATCTTTTAAAACTGGTTTACGTTTTTTCTTTCCAGTATAAAAACCCAGACACAAACACACAGCCGTTTGCTTCTTATTTATTATCAGAGAGCAGGAGAGAAATTGATTATAGATAACAAACCCTCACCAAAGATTTTAAAGCACAATCAACTGGATTATTTTAAAGCTAGAAGTAATCATGTCAACTTTTGATTCATGACTTAAATCAAAGAATAACATTGATTACAATAAAAAGCAACTCATTACTTTTTGCTGGATGTTTGACCTGCAGATTTAATTGGCAGGATAAATTTTCATGCTGAAGCTCTTCAGGGAGTAATCATGTCCCTTCCAGCAGGCACGTGCAAAGAGGGTGGGCAAAGGGGGCTTCAGCCCCTGCCCTTTTTATCCTTGATGCCCCCTAGTGCCCTTTTTGAGTTTTTGTTTTTTTTCAAAAATTTTTATTTTTATATATTTATTTTTAATCTGTATGTCAGACGGCCTGTTTGTGCCCCTCAGCAATAATATTTAGCTAAATATAATAATTTAGTAAAAATAAACTAGTCTGGCTGCCCTCAGTCCAGGTAGTAAATGTGTTATGGTGACAGGCCTAAACAAACTTTCTGTTGAATGTTTGTCTTTAAAATGTTGATGTGTGGTTTCTAGTTTTTATCTTAATGTTTTTATTGGTAGTAAATCTCAGGAATTTGATCTTTCTCACATGCTTAAACACAACTTGATCAAATCTATCATCACATCTCTAGGGGTCTAAATATCATGTCATTTATTTTTTCCAAAATTTCCATTTGGCCCAATTTCTGTTTTAAAACTGGCTTATTTTAATTTTTATATATAAAACAATCCAGACACACAAACATTGCTGCTTGCTTCTTATTTATTACCAGAGAGCAGGAGAGAAACTGATTACAGGTAGCAAACCCTCACCAAAGATTTAAAACACAATCAACTGGATTATATATAGAAGTAATCATGTCAACTTTTGACTCGTGTTTGAAGCCAAAAGTTGATGGTTGATTACAAGAAAAAGCAACTCATTATATTTTGCTGGATGTTTGACCTGCAGATTTACTTGGCAGGACGAATTTTCATGCTGAAGCTCTTCAGGGAGTAATCATATCCCTTAAAGAAATACCATTCCACTCCAATAGCATAGAGAGTGTCATGACAGGACAGAAAAACTATATGAATAAAAAAAGACATTAAGTTAAATGCTTAAATTGTGAAAAAAACAACCAAACAAAAAAAACAACCTGTGATCCGCCAAAAATAAAATTGTAATTTCAATATATATATATAAAATACTGGCTTTGTAAAAAGTTGTTTATGTTAAAGTTGTATAGTGAAATAAATCGTAAGAAGTTATGTTAATCTCTTATTGGGATATTATCAGTGAGATCAATTAAATTTACTTTGCTCAAGTTTTTGCTATGAACTGCCAACATCAATCTGTCTGATTCAGAACCATAAGAAAAAAACTTTAGGTTTAGATATCACTGACACAACACATCTAATCCAATCATGGTCTTTTTTATGAATCCTGAATTGTCTAAATACAATTAATTATTATTATTATTATTATTATTATTATTATTATACACCTGCACTAACACAGGAGTCCCTCAGGGATCCATGCTCAGTGCCTTGCTCTACTTTCAGACCCAGCACAAGTCGAATTATTAAGTTTACAAAAAGGATGGAGTAGCATCCATCCATCCATCCATCCATCCATCCATCCATCCATCTTGTCTGGTAAAGTTTTTCTCATGACTCACCAGCGCCCCCTTTGTTGTTGAAACCACTCACATGCAGGAGGTAACCGTCACACTCAGCATCGACTTTAAATGAAGAGTAAAGGGCAAACTTTTTGTTTCCTTCAAAGTCCTCCATGTCGACCATCAGTTCATAGTTTTGATCCCTTGTCAACTCATGGATGTTATCAAGACCTGCACAGACATGAAAACCATTAACATTGTATTTTTACTGAGACTTTTACACACCTGGTTAATTTGGGTTTGCAGGAAGTGAGTTAAAAAGTTCAACGGATAATTAAAGGCAGGAAATTTAACCTTCTCTGTCCTGCACCTGGTGTAAATACACCATCACTTTGCCACACAATAGTGAAGAAGAAAGTCTATCAACTAAACAGATGTTGAAAAATGTGACTATAACTATGTTATTATTGTCCTAAATAAATAAGCAAACCATACATTGACTAACTGTTGAGGATCATGTCTCACCCAGCCAGTACTCTCCAGCAGCGTTTCCAAAGCCTCTCTTGTACTCGGCCCAGTTTCTGTAGAAGTTTACAGAGCCATCCATCCTCCTCTGGAAAAGCTGGAAAAACAAAGGAATCTGTTCAAGAAGTGAACAAGTTTCTCACTTACACATTCAGGCTGCAAAGAAAGTGAGTTTTACCAACTCAGAATTGATTCATACACTCAATATTTACTCAACATGGCAGAACATCTCTTCATTTTTATTCAAGTACAGGGAGGTTTTCCACTCTCTCCATCTCTCACAGCCGGTATATGATTCTCAGAAAATCAAGGCTCAACTTTCAACTCAGGACTTGCTGTTGAATTGAGAAAACCTCCAAGAAGCCTCAGAAAAAACAAGTTGTACTGTAATCAGAATAAGTTTATGTAGAGATGGACTCACCGTCCAGCGTCCTCCCTCTGAGACCATGTCGCAGTAAGCCTTCACACAAACACACAGATTAATGAGTTGATCCAGTTTTTAACATTTAAGAAGTGGCACAAGAACCCCTCAACACTCTGAAAACCTACACTTGAGTAATCAAACATAGACTAGTGTCAGGAATATGCAATTCAATGTCAAACTTTCTGTGGAAAAAAAGACTTGCTAGTATCACTGTCTCAATAATATGTGAATTGATACTTTATTAATATTCCGTCTTTAAAAGGGGAGCTATATTTATAGGGGATATTATCTTGAACTTGACCTGAAACAACATAGTGAACCTCAGGAAAGTTAAGTTTCAAATACTCAGTGTAAGTGCTGTGTATGAAGATTAAGTAAAGACATCCCCACCATTGTTAGCAGATAAACCTCCAGTCTTGGTCCTGCACAGAACTCTAATCTGGATCTTCATTTTTATGAACAAACCAAACTTGAAGTTCACCTGAATAGCAGATGTAGTTCCACTTGGATAGATGGTGTACACTCCACTGGGTCGTGTGTTGTCCTCATTGTAGACGTCATCACAGTCAGCTGGCAGTTTGATCACTGCACAGCTGATCAGCAGTGGAGCCAAGAGGAAGAGAAGTGATGACAGCTAGAAGACAGAACATGGCACCTTCTGAACATCACCCATCAAAGAAACTGATTAACATTCATCTAGTCAGATGAAACCTGATCCCTGTTCTTGTATGTTGTGCTTCCGGATTTGCAGCCTCAGACCGTCAGAATAATTCTGAATTCTACCTTAACAACAGTTTTATGCGATACACAAAACCCTCCAATTCAACTCATCTGATTGATTCTGTTAAGAAATTGTTTTTCCAGAGCCAATGATATGCAGGAAGTGTTTAAACAAATGGGTAACATTTACAATACTGAAGGAGCTCAATGAAAATGTTTAGACGAAACGTCCCTCCTTTTATTAGCGATGAGTTTCTGATAAAAGAGTTGTCACGACATGGTAAAGTGGTGTCGCCGATAAGGAAGGTTTTATCTGGCTGTAAGTCACCTTTACTGAAACACGTTGTATCGCACAGAAGACAACTGTTTATGATATTAAACCGTCGGGACGAAGAACTAAATTTTAGGTTTCATGTTAAAATAGATGATTTTGATTACATGTTGTTTGCCACTTCTTCCAACATGAAGTGTTTTGGTTGTGGACAAGAGGGACACATTATAAAAATGTGTCCCGACAAGGCCGGGCCGGCCCCGCCGGGTTCGGCGAAGCAGCAGCCCGCTGCTGCTGAGCAGGAGGGGGCCTCACCTGGTGAGGCTAGTGCAGCGGGGGAACCCGCGGCTGCTGCGGAGGAACCCGCTGCAGCAGAACCAGCAGACGGTATTGTTGAGGTGTCAGTGGTGGACAGTGGGATGAGTGTGTGGAGGGGTGCACGGTGGTGTGTGGTGATGGGGTGAATGGTGGTGAGGGTGAAAGTGTTTATCTAACGTGTTTTTAGCCTCTATTGAAGTATTCCACCATGTTGGCCATTAAGTCCCAGTTAGCTTTTCATCTGGACACTTAGTAAAAAATCATAAGCTTGAATTTTTTATCCTGATCTGACTTAGAAACAAACCACATGAATTCTGCAGAATTTTACCACAAAATTAGTTTTGCGGTTCCTTAAGTGACTGAAAAAAATATGAAAAGAACGAAGCAAAACTGACTTTGTCTCATCCTTCGCCTCTGACTCTATATTTGAAATTCAGGACAGAGACGGTGTTGTAATTTCCTGCATAAACATTTATGATTCCTGAGAAAGGATCTGAGAACGCAAATCATCCTGAGTAAACAGCAGCAGGCGGGGAACTGTGTTCAGCTCCAAAAGAATCATATCAATCAACGTGTGAACAACAAAAGTGTCCAGTAACCACTTGCTACATGTCAGAATTGGTCAAATATTTAATGCTCCAATATGCATCAGCAAATCAACAATTCAGTTCAATGTAAATAGAAATTAAATGTCGTAATATCCAGTATCAAGCAGTCTTCTAAAGACAGTGTTGCCGTCATGGCCTGCTAACTGTTCCAATAGCTAACATTGGAATATTCCAATATTCCAATATGGATTTTTCTATATCTAAATGTGACTGTGCGGTGAAGCTAAAAATTAAACTACTGTAATAATTGGTGCAACAACAGTTACATTTTGTCAGAAATATTTACAAATAAAATATAAATGGGGCATATGGGATCATTTCACCTCCTCTGGGTGTCACAGACACAGAATCTGAGCACCGGCAAGAGGAGCGTTCATATCTACTAGCTGGGGTTTATTTTACTATTTTTATGATTTTCTTCATTTGTAAGAAATAAGCTATGTAGGAATATATGTGTGTGCCTGTGTCGCATTGTGCGTTTTTGTGTTTGTGTGGGTCAGACACACAACGTGTCCACATTTGTGTGGCTCATAAGCATTGTGTTGATTTTGTGCTCCACTTACATGAAGAGCATTAGGGTTGTGTTTGTGTGAGTCGTGTGGAAATTAGGGCATAAGCAAATTATCACTGATATTTAAGATAAGTTATAATTTGCTTATCTTAGAGATAAGTGGATTATCTCTAAGATATGCAAATTATTACATATCTGTAAGATAAGTAATAATTATCTTATTAATTAAGATAATTATTATTAATGTGCAAATTATTACGTATCTCTAAGATAAGTAATTGTGTGTCTGTAATAATTTGCTCGTCTTAAGCAAATTATTCTCAGGTAAGAGAAGATCCTACATCATGGTCCTGCTGCTGGCCTCTGGTCTGTTGTCTCCTCCCCGACTCTTTGCTCCTTCTATTGTGACAATAAACATTTCTTTAAAATATATCAAAAGCAACAGTGAGAACAACTTTTGCAAAGAAAAAAAACAGGACTGGGTTTATTCCTGGCAACAACTAGCTATCAAGCAATGCAACATGGCTCAACAGCAACAGCAAGGGCCCCTCCTTTTCCAGTTCAGGCATTCGCCTTGTTAGGCCTACGACAAAGATTATTTGCCCACAGCTGTTGAAGCCAATAGGACCTCATCACATCTGCAAAAAGCAGAGACGAGATGCTAAGGCCACTAAAACGGATCCCATTAAAAAACCTTGACTGCATCTAGAAACTGGTGGGGAAGGGCAACCTGTGGAGGGCAACCTGTGGAGGGCAACCTGTGGAGAGCAACCTGTGGAGAGCAACCTGTGGAGAGCAACCTATGGAGGGCAACCTGTGGAGGGCAACCTGTGGAGAGCAACCTGTGGAGAGCAACCTGTGGAGGGCAACCTGTGGAGAGCAATCTGTGGAGAGCAACCTGTGGAGAGCAACCTGTGGAGGGCAACCTGTGGAGGGCAACCTGTGGAGAGCAACCTGTGGAGAGCAACCTGTGGAGAGCAACCTATGGAGAGCAACCTATGGAGAGCAACCTGTGGAGAGCAACCTGTGGAGAGCAACTCTCACTATGTTTCTCTAATCTGAACTATTTGCAAATTCAATTTTCTAGAAATTACTACCTTTTTGAGGACAATGTACATTAGTCAATAACCCGAATTTACATCATTTTTGAAATCCTGGGGGGAACCGGAGCACCCGGAGAAAACCCCACACTAACACGGGGAGAACAGACAAACTCCCACAGAAAGAGGCGCCTGGTTGAGAATGAAAAACACTTTTCTGTGAAGATGCAGCACTAACCACTGCATCACCGTGTTGTCCTTTTTTGTTTTTTAGTCTAAAATGTAAGATGTAATGTGGGGTTTTGAAAATGGTTCAGGACTGACCTGGACTCTTTAACTAGTTGCTTGTTTTAGAGGTTTTCTTGCTTTTCTCACCACAAATGTTTCTCCAATCGGAACCGTTTGCAAATTAAATTTTCCAGATATTAATACTACCTTTTTTGAGGACAATTTACTTTGGTCAATAACCCTAATTTATATGGTTTTGGAAATCTGTGGGAAACCGGAGCACCCGGAGAAAAACCCACGGTCATTTTTTTGGGGGGGATCTAAAATAAGAAATATATTTTGGGGTTTCAAACGGTTCAGAAATTACATTTTTTCCTAGTCGCTTGACTCAGAGGCTTTCTTGCTTTTCTTCTTGAACATTTGTGGTTTTCTGAGCCCCAAACAGTGCCGTATCTTCTTCCACACTGATTTTTCCTTGGCGACTGCCCCCACTGGTTCCTGTGACAGATTTTCCACAGAGCGGTCCGTCACGTCCATGGATTCTAAGTTACTCGGCATGTTTTCCGTAAAGTCGTTTACCTGGTTGGGAGAGGCATCAGGAACATCAATGTTTTCTGACAGGGTTTCCTCTGTCAGACGGTCCTGATCCATGGACGCAGTGTCAGAAACCTTGTCTTTCTCGTTTGGTTCTTTTTGTCTCGCAGGTCCTAATTCGTGTTTGTGTTGATGATCAGTTTTCATGTTTTGCTGCTGTGAGTTAAGCTCACAGCCGGAGGGAAGTTGTTGAGAAGCAGTCAGTTGTTGTAGGAGACTGTCTTTCTCAGCTTTAAGCTCGGTGATAATCTTCATGCCACTCATCATTTGCTCTGAATAAGTTTTAAACTCTTTATGTACATGCTGCTTAAATGTTTCTAACTGCTGCATTAGAGTCAGAACATTTCCATTATATCTGGCTTTTAGTTCTTGGTAATTAACTGTTGCGAATTCCAGAACAGATTGCAGATGTTTTATTACCTTAGTTGATTGCCATTGGAGGAAAGAGATATCTTCTGCAGTTTTCTGATTGAGGTTGTCCTTCTCTGCTCTGAGTGCCTTGATGAGCTCAATAAGATCATGTTTGGTTTTTTCCAAATTAGCTTCTGTCATATGAGTCACATCTGCTTCATACCTCGAGTTTAGTTCTAGGTATGAACCATTAATCTGTTCCAGTTCTCTCAACAGGTATTTCTCGGTTTCCTTGAAGCTTCTGATCTCCTTTGACATTTTCTCTATTAAATTGTGGTCCTGTCTGATCTTCTCTTCATTGACCATCTGCATGTCAGCCTGACGTTTCCTCTCACTAATGTCTGCTTCAGATTTGGACTGAAGCTCCTCATATTTAGCCTTCATGTCATCCAGCTCTTGTTGGAGTTCTCTGTTTTTGTCTTTTAATTCCTCAATCCTTGACATGAACGCTCGCTCTGTGGCAATATGATCTACCTTCACTAGGTCTAGGTCCTCTTGCAGCTGCTGTTTTGTGTCGCTGTCCACCTCGGAATCGATAATTGCAGGGCTGAGAGTCTCTGGATTGTTGCACATTTCAATTGCCTGTAGTTGTTTCTTCAACTCGATGCTCCTGCCGATGAAAATCTCCTTAAGAGCTCTCTGCGTCTCTACCTCAGCTTTTGTTTCCTCCAGTTTTGTTTGGGTGTCGTCCAGCTTTTGGTTCTGGTCAAATAATTTTGCTTTCTCCATTTTTAAAAGAGAGGCAAGTCTTTGTATCTCTATGTGGAAATCAAAGGGAGGAGGTCTGTTCCCTACCCACCCATACTGACGTCCTTTGGCTATCTCACTGATGGAACAATTTTGGCTTTGATGTGCCATGTTTTGACAAAATAATACTTGTTCAAATCAGTCGGCTAACAATCTCACTGTAAAAGCGCTTTGCGTGCGTCTGAACTCCTCAGTAGTGCAGCAAGCAATGACAAGAAGGTAGAAGTTTGTTACATAGATAGAGAGCTGATGACATCACAAGCATGACTCTAGTTGTGACATCACAGAGTTTTCCTTCATCTTTGGAATGTGTTACCGTTGGTTACACTGTCTATGTTGTTATACAAGCAGTTTATGGAGAGACGTTTTTTTTGGCAATATTTACATAAAATGTGTGAATTTAGATTTCCAGATTTGTTTCATTGTGTCCAATGAAACATAAAACCTTTCAAAAGTTTTCACACACTCACACTTTTACAAACCTGAAAGTTGCAAAGAAAAATGATACTCTCCTTTAAATCTTTGTTTTAATATGTAGCGTCGCTGCTGGCTATCTGTTTGTATTGGGACTTTTTTGTCCTCCTCTGTGATTCTGTACATTCATTTTCACGTTTAGATGTTTTCCTGTTGGCCTTTCTTTAAACCCCTCAAGAGGCTCGGCAGCACAAACACTCAGCGATGATCGAGATCAGCGGGAGCTTACATCCATCAATCAGTTCTTGGTCCATTAAGTCCCCACAGAAATATTATCTGTTTCTTTTTGTCTTTTTTTTTACTCTTGGTTTTGTGCTGCTTCTGTCTGCTGTCTCTCTTTGGATCCGTTTGGCCTGAGGTACCGGCTCTCCAGAACTAATCTAGACAAAAGTTTTCTCTTTTGTGATGTGATTAAAAAAAATGCCTCAAAGTCTTTTGTATTATTATTATTATTATTTGCTCTACAGAGCTAAAGCTGGTTGAATAATCTGTTGGTCTCCTTTCTTCCTTTTGTAGAGATATTTGATATTTGAGAGATAAGACACGCCGTGTCTTCCATTTTGTTGACCCCAGTAAAGGTTCCTCATTTCTGCCTGCTACTATGATTGAAGTCTGAGTTCTCCAGCAATCAGTGCAGAACGATTACCAATGAAACATGCAGCAGGAGATCTCTCACCTGTGCAACAACACCGGCTGTTTTACCTGGAGGTTGATACTGATGGAGCTGACAGTCTATGAAGCAACACTGACCTGAAACATAAAATATGCTGCTATAATTGGAACTCTATAATGTAATCTCAGTAAATATCTTTTATACTATGTCTGTTTTTATAAACTATCGTATCCGTAATAAAAACAGATAGGTTGCTGAATCTAGCTGATGGGTCGGTCCCGAATGTTTGGGCTGTTAGAGTCGGTTCTTTGAATTGAACCACGGGAACCGGCTCCTAGAGCCGTTCTTCATTATGAGGGCCGGGGCTGCAAACACAGTTCCTACCCAACTCTTCAAACCGCACAGTGATCGATCTGCACAGGTGCTGTGAGGAACAAAAGAAGATTTTAACTCTGTTTCTCGTCCAGTAGCATAAACACTGAAATTAAGAAACCACAATCCCTGAATTAGGAGGGAATGTGGGGCAAATGTGATGAAGGATTTGAATTATTACTAAACTTCTATCACTGCTGGATCAAAGAATTATGGAATATTATGTATTTATTCATATTTTAAAGGTATGTACTTTTAGGGCTGCCATGTAGTAAAAGCTGCATGAGCTGGCTACTGGTGTCTAAAACTCAGTCACCATGTCTTCTCATCTTCTGAAACAACCAGGAGGGGTATTGTGAAGCACCGCCTCACAGGGCGGGTATCAAAAAGGCTAAAATGAGGTGCAAGTTGGGCGGGTTAAAGTAAGAGAAACCAGATACTGCATTCAAAGCATGATGAAGACCAGCAAGCAAAACATTCACAGAGTGGATGTAGTAGAATATCAGAGTTCAGGAGATACAGGATAGAAGATTTGACTGAATCAAGACACTGTTCACAAGTTCAGACTGGGGAACTAACTGGAAAATTGCTGGCTAAGCAGAAAAATAGACTGTATTTACTTAAATTTATACAAATCAATTTTCTCAATTACTGCAACATATAAAAGATAAGTAAAATTACATTGTGTGATTTAAGTATTGCAATCCTAAAATAACTTGAACAATTTTGTTTTTAAATGTGTTTTTTTTAAATGCATTTAGTTGTACATAAACTAAATAGTAAATCTTGACATTAAAAGTTAAATGCGAATAATCTATTTGGTCAAGACTTTTCCATGGTACAAAATATTCTTAAACTCATCTAAAATATTATTCTCAGCAACATTTCTTTTTTTTCTGCCTACAACAGCAGCAATATATTTACTACAAACATTAAAGATTCATGGTCTCATTTTCCGCCTGCTTGAGCAGAAATGGCGTCGTGTCTGGGTTTGTTAAAATGTTAAACTTTTACCACCCGAAATCCTCACCACTTTCAAATAATTCACTTTTTATTTTATTTTAGTTGTTGCATGGACTCAATTTAAATAGATTAACTTATAAAGAATTACTATATTTGTTTTCTTTATCCAAAAGTTTCTGCCACTTGTTTAAGATGAGTACAAATAACAAGTTGATGAGAATTAAGTGATGCTCACTTGAACTTTTTTTTTTTAACCATAATGTTTTAATTTACAGTGAGGAAGGTGTTAAGGAAAATGATTATTTAATGCTAAAAATACACTTAATCTTCCAACATGTGTTAATCACTCGTATTTGAAAAAAAAACAGGCTTTGTATGACCCTTCGAAAAAGGCCCGAGGAGACAAGCAGACGCCTTCCACTGTCTGTTTAAGAGCATACAAAGGCCATAAAATTGGCATCTCCATGGAAACGGCAGCTGGAATGTGGGAGGAGGAAACTCCAGGGGAGTCGGCGAGATTTATATCAGGACAGTCGTGCGTGGTACGCACAGGACTAAGGGGTTTTCCGCCGGTTTGGCTTGATAGACAACAGAGCACCTTCGAAGCTGAGCTGTAAGGAGGGGAGTTTCCGGGGTTTCTTTGGGGGGCCGAAACAGGTCTCTGATTGGTCGAAGAGCAGAACGCCTACCTTGCATATATTAAATAGGGAAACACCTCTTTCATTTTTAAAGTACAGGTCAGCAAGCGAACAGAGAGTTTTTTTTGTCCATCTTTTCTCCACGTGGGCCCTTTTTGTCTGTCTTTGTGTTCGTTTTGTCTTCCCTTGTGTGTCTTTATTTCTTATGAGAAAATGCATATCTCTGTTCCTCTGCAGCTTTGTTGTCGATTGTTTTGTATGAGATTAAACTCTGTGATCTGTGACGTCAACACGTTTTGTTGTTGTTTCACTTTAGCACGACGCCGCCACTCGCCGATCCCGGGCAAAATTAAAAGAGGAGAAGGAGCCAAACGTTTTGTCCAAAGCTAGCATTAAATTACCTCTTTTTTTTAATAAAGGCCAGAGTCTAGCTCTAGCAAACGGCTGAAGGCATCTGATCCGCTTCAATCTCAGTACCTGTTCGCTCTAAGGCAAAACTTTGGTAAGGTTAAATTTAATCGGCTAAAGAAAGTCAGACGGTTCGTTCTCCAACTTCAGAAATCCCTTCAGGTAGTCAAGTTTCTTGTTTGTTCAGATCTTGTTAGTCATTTCCATAGTATGATTATTAATTATCGATTCTTTTGTGTCTAGAGGCAATCTAATCATTCAGTTCACAATTTAAGCTTTATTACCAGGATTCTGCTAATTAAATATTTCATAGCATATTTCAATCATTCCGTTCATACAGTTTAGGCTCCATTACTCACCTGTTTTTTCTTGTACAAAATGCGTCCCACCAGCTTTCACGCACCCAGTGAGACTTTGTCTCCCCCATTCTTCCTCTGGCTGAGAAAGACTTGGTCTCTAACGACGGTTTCTACGTTGTTTCCCGCAAATAACTTTAAAGACCTGATGCAGGACTCGTTGAAAATGTTTCCTTGCTTGTTGTTTTTACCTCAGATTTTGGTTGATAAGGCAAAAATGACTCAAAATATGTTTTGGGTAACGGGTTGAGTTCTTCTTCTTCTTCTTCTTCGTGTGAGAGGAGGGTGTTTGAGGAAGAGCGGAAGAAGAGTGAGAGAGAGAGCGAGTGTTTATTTTTCTATCTTTGTTTTGTCTTACTGTTTTTTCACTGGGTGTTCATATTACTTGTTTAATTGTTACTTTGTGTTTAGTTCAGTCACGCTTTAAGGGGTTTTGTAGGTTTGGGGGTGGCCGTCAGGCCGGCGTCTTCGGACGCCATGGTGGTTGGTGATGGGAGTGTTTTGTCCTCCACGCTGACACGGAAGAACGGCGTCAAGGTGGGTGCCGGTTCTCCGTGCAGCGTGGAGGAAGTCTGTTTGGCGGTGGGTAAAGACATTGGGTATGGGGCAATTAAATCGGCGGCTATGAACGGGGCGGTTGTTTTGTTTGTTGAAAAGGTGGAACAGGCTCAGCACTTGGTGGAGGTGGGCGTTTCTGTTAATGGCTTGTTTTTGCACGTTTCACCTTTAACTTTACCGGCGACTAAAATTACACTTTCAAACGTTCCTCCGTTCATTAGTGACGAGTTTTTAATTAAAGAACTGTCACAACACGGAAAAGTGGTGTCGCCGATTCGAAAGGTTTTATCTGGTTGTAAGTCACCTCTGCTTAAACATGTTGTGTCGCACAGACGACAGCTGTTTATGTTATTGAATAGGAGGGATGAGGAGCTAGATGTAAGGTTCCATGTTAAGGTTGATGGATTTGATTATATGTTGTTTGCTACTTCGTCACATATGAAGTGCTTTGGGTGCGGTCAGGAAGGCCACATTATAAAAATGTGTCCAGGCAGAGCCGAGCCGGTTCAGCCAGCTTCAGCAGAGCAGCAGCAGCCTGCTGCTGCTGAGCTGGAAAGAGAGCCACTGGGTGAGGCTACGGCGGCGGAGGATTCCGCTACTGACGCGGGTGGACCCGCGTTAGCGGAGGGGGAGCCCACTGCTGACGCGGAAGTACCTGCGGTGGTGGTAAGAGAGGATGTTGACAGCATTGTTGGGAATGATAAAACGGTAGAAATGAGTGTGTGTGAGAACATTAATGAGAGCAATGTGTTGAGTGGTGATGGTGAGAATGGTGAGAAAGGTGAAGGAGTACAGAAAGATAGTGAGCAGAGAGAGCAGGAAAAGGTGAGGGGTGAGAAGGAACAGTTAGCGGGTGGAGCTCAGGGTGAACAGAGAGAAATGCAGGTAGATGAACAGGATGAAGGAAAGAGTAGTGTAGAGGGGGTGGAGAGTGATGTAGTGGAGAAAGAGAAAGGACTGACAGATGATGAGAGAGAGGTGGAAGCTTCTGCCCCAATAAAAAGAAGGAGCAAAAGAAAGAACGTGGTGGCTGCTGCACAAGCTAGCAAACAGGCATGCAAGCTAACTGCAGAAAAAAAGACGGGTCAGATAGCAGTGACGCTGAGAGCTGGTTTTCAGACACCAGCGATGTATCGGTTACTCAGTCAAGTACCAAAGAACCGAGATACCCTGTTGAGGCTTTTCGCATCTTTTTACGCCAAACGAAAGGCTTGAAAGGTGTTAAACTCGAGAGTTATTTTCCAAATCTGAGAATGTTTTATTTTTCTGCCCGATATCACATAAAGAACAGAGAGTTGTCCGGTTTTATGGACACAGAAGTGTTTAGACTGAAAAAAATAATGTCTAAGGTCAGAAAACAATTCTGAGCATTATGATGTATGACAGGATTTCATTTTTTTCCTTAGTTTGTTGTGTGTTTTTTTTTAACCCCTTACCCAGTATGGATTCTTTTAAAGTGGCATCTTTAAATCTTAATGGGGCGAGGGAGGCGGGAAAACGGGCATTAATTTATCAAATGATGAACCAGAAAAAGATTGACATCATTTATTTGCAAGAAACACATAGTGATTGTAATACTGAAACGGACTGGGGTAGAGAGTGGAGAGGAGAGGTGGTGTTGAGCCACGGCACCTCACAGAGTGCGGGAGTAGGCTTCCTCTTTTCCAAAGCTTTCACCCCGAATTCCATGGACATTGAACACGTTGTTCAGGGGAGGTGTCTTTTAGTTAGAGCTTGTTTTGATCATTTTAGCCTGGTTTTTATTAATGTTTATGCTCCCATTGTCAATACAGAGAAAAGGCGTTTTTTTGAGAAAATTGGGGAAAGGTTGGGAGATTGTGGGTCAGAGGATTATGTTTTTATAGGTGGGGATTTTAATTGCACTGAAAATGATGTTTTAGATCGAAACCATGCAGAGCCGCATCCGGCAGCCCAACACGTTTTGAGGCAGCTGGTCTCATCTCACGGCCTGGTGGATGTATGGAGAAGGATGCACGCAGGCTCCAGGCAGTACACATGGTCCCACATTAAAGATAACCGTATCGTTTTAGCTAGACTTGATCGTATTTATTGTTTTAAACATCATTTTAATGTGTTTAAAACATGTCAGATTGTGCCGGTGGCCTTCACAGATCATTCGTTGCTTCTAGGTGCTGTGTTTATTAGAAACATCTTACCTAGAAGCGCGTACTGGCATTTTAATTCGATTTTAACTCATGACTGTAGTTTTAAGGAAGTTTTATGTCATTTTTGGATTGGTTTTAGACAGAAAAAGTCTGATTTTACCTGTCTGAGACAATGGTGGGATTATGGGAAGGTCCAAATTAAGCTGCTGAGTCAACAACACACTGTTAATGCCACTCGAGACATCACCGGATCTATTAGAGATCTGGAGATGAATATTGTGGACTTAGAACGCCTTAGTGACTCCACTGGAAATCGAGAGTATATTGAAGCTCTTAAATCTAAAAGGCTAGTCTTAGCCAACCTGTTGGAGAATAAAGTCCAAGGCGCATTGGTCAGATCTCGGGTGCAGAACATCGCAGAGATGGATGCTCCCTCCAGCTTTTTCTTCGGCTTGGAGAGGAAACACGGGCAGAGGAAGCAGATACATTCGTTGATGTCGGACGCGGGGCAGCAACTGAGTGAGCCGGGACAGATCAGGAGGAGGGCGGTGGAGTTCTACAGTTCCCTATATCGTAGTGAGTACGAGGAAGATGAGGAATTGTATGAGGAGTTTTGTAGTGAACTGCCTCAGGTCTCTGAGGAGACTAACGCTGACCTGGAACGCCCTCTGGGGCTCCAGGAGCTCCACGCCGCTCTCCTTAGTATGCAGGGTCAGAGGTCCCCGGGCGTTGACGGGCTCACTGTAGAGTTCTACAAGGCCTACTGGGACCTTCTGGCCCAAGACTTGCTCGAGGTTGTTGTTGCGCAACACCCCCCCCCTCCTTTCTCTACTCTCTCACTCTCGTACTTCCTCTTCTGAGAGGGGAGATGTGCTACCAGCTCTCCTTCTAACGGGTTAATTGAGTTTCCTAAATCTGCTGGGATTTACCCTGTCCAGAACTGAAGTAAACTCTGTTTAAGCTGGTTTCGAGAAACGATTCGCCTGGTTTTCTGACGGCCTACATCCAGGTGTCCCACCCTGCTTCCCCCTGTGAATTAGCCAAACTGAGCAGCCTACAGCCAACTAGTTTCACAGAGCACACCTGTTAACGGTCGCTCGTTCTCTATTTTACAACTTGCATTTGTTATTGAACCAGGTAGGTTTTAGTAACTCGGGCGAGTCCCAAGGATGATGTTTTACATTTGGGCTACCAGCAACTTAAAAACATTTTTCACTTTTCCCTCTCCAGAATCAAACATCACAGCTATTTTACAACCATCAAAGAACCTTAAGGTGACTCATTAACTGAATGTCCACAACATCTTTTAGATTTTCTTTATGCTAAATATTTTATTAGTAAAGCATTTTTGCAAGGGTCAGTACAGCTTCATTCAGTAGCAGAAATAATCAAATAAGTAAAATCAATCATCTAGTCTATCTTTCCCTACTGCTGACACTGAGAACTAAAAAAGGGAACCTTTGAGAGAGACGGACGGAGTTTGGCGTTTCGAACCCCAGACCTGGCCTGATGATGAAGAAGGTGTTGCAGCAGGAGGAAGATGTTGATCGGCGAAGGCAGGGATCTCTGTAGGTCTGATGAGCTTCTTCTCCGCATGGATGGTGGGGTCACACAGGACTTGCAGGAAGGAAGGCATCAGTTCTTCTTCTTTGCCTTTGTTCTTTGTCTTTGCCTTTATTTTCATCTTTGTCTTTGCCTTTGTCTTCATCTTTGGGGTCTGAACCCAGCCGATGAGAGAAGTGCGATTTGAAGCCACAGGTTGTGGGCCAGACGGGTTGGTCCCCATGCGCAGGACAGTCTTCGGCTCTGTGGCCCCGGCGCTTCTTCAGCTGCAGAGTTCTTTGTCCATCTCGATCTTGGCTCGAAGCTGCCCGGAGGATCCAACCAAAGGTTCCTCTTTTGCACCCACCTTTTATAGGGTTTATCCACCCTTTTGGTGCGTTTGCATTGGCTAGCACTGTTGCTGTGCTTGTTTCATTGGCTGTCTGCTTGGACAGATGATCTCATATCCATCACTGTCTTACAGACATTATGTCCTGATGTCTGTGCTAATGTCTCAGGGTTGCTCAACCTCCTATGTCCCTTGCTTGCACAACCTTTTCTCTGAAACATTTACGTTGTTCAACAATCTGTTTCTAAATAAGGCGTTGGTCATCTCTGCTCTCCTGTTAGTTCCCCTGTTTCCCGTAACCTTTCACCTACCATCTACCTCCAACATATCAGTGATGTTTAATTGCAGTTACACCTTCTTACACCATGTCAAGTTCAATGTCAAAATCACATTTATCTCACATTTATTTTCTTTAGCTTCTCTGATTCAGCATTCATTTATAATTTTATAACAAAGTTATAGTTACTTGTTTTTCTTGTAAGTGTTCTCACAAATGTAAGTGTAAGTATTATTACAAGCAAACCAATATTAATATAAGTATTTTACTTTGAATCTCATCAAATTATTCATGCTTTAAAATAAGGAATAGTCTCAGCTATTTTTATAAATCTGCAGGCTGAAAACTTACTTCCTCTTTTTCCAGGAAACCTGCTTTTCCTGTTTCATGACTCTCTCTGACTGACTATGATTTCTTATGATTAGATACAAAAAAGTAGAATTAAAGCAACGTTTGCATGAGACAAAAACAACACACACAACCAGATTTATTTTATTGACATTTAAGTCTACTGTTGGGCCTTGATGTCACTTGAGTGATTCATTTTAAAGATAACTTTATTTATTATTACTGTTAAACTAAAATCTCCCTCATGGGGAAGTGGGATGAGCTCGGATTTTCTTGACAAGGTGTACACCGAAAGTCTGCAAACCGGCTCACTCCCCCTGTCGTGCCGCAGGGCGGTAATCACCCTGCTGCCCAAGAAGGGCAACTTGCAGGAAATAAAGAACTGGCGCCCCGTGTCCCTCCTCTGCACCGACTATAAAATCCTCTCCAAGGCCCTGGCCACCAGGTTAGGGAAAGCTATGGAGCAGGTCATCCACCGGGATCAGACTTATTGCGTCCCCAGCAGGTCCATGGTAGATAACATTTACCTAATTTGGGATGTTTTGGAGGTCTCTGGTTCATTGGGTTTACAGACTGGCTTGATTTCATTGGATCAAGAAAAGGCGTTTGACCGCGTTGAACACGGCTTCCTCTGGAAAACCATGGGGAGGTTTGGGTTCGGCGAGGGTCTGATCGCCATGATCCAGGTGCTGTACAGTGGCATTGAAGGTGTGTTGAAGGTCAACGGTAGCCTGTGTGCTCCTTTTAGGGTGCGTAGAGGCATCCGACAGGGCTGTGCGCTGTCGGGGATGCTCTATGCACTCTCCCTGGAACCCCTCCTCCGGAAAATTCGCTCAAATGTTCATGGTTTGGTTTTACCTGGTTTTATAAACAATAGGGTTTTATCTGCTTATGCTGATGATGTTGTTGTTTTTATTAGAGACCAACAGGATATCAGTGTTTTAACCAAGATTACGGACCAGTTCTCTGTTTTATGTGCTGCGAGGTTGAACTGGGGCAAGAGCGAAGCCCTGGCTATCGGTGAGTGGTCCACGGGGCTCCCGGTTCTCCCTCAAGGTCTGATATGGAAAAGAGATGGTTTTAAGTACCTTGGTGTATTTTTAGGCAGTAAAGAAATTGTAAAAAAGAACTGGGAAAACACTGAACAAAAAATACAAAACAAACTGTCAAAGTGGAAGTGGTTGCACTCGCAGATGTCATATCGAGGCAGAGTGCTTGTATTGAATAATCTTGTCGCTTCCCAGCTGTGGCATAAACTGGCGGTGTTGGACCCACCATCCGGCCTACTTATGAAGGTCCAGGCAGAGATGGTCAAGTTCTTCTGGAACGGTCTACACTGGGTGCCGCAATCTGTGTTGTTTTTACCGAGAGAGGAGGGGGCCCTGACCCCCCTCCTCTCTTGTCCACCTGGCTAGTAGAACGGCGACATTTCGTTTGCAGTTTGTACAGAAGTATTTGACGAGATTTGGCGTGTGGAAAGATGTGGCCAGTTGCATTCTTAGACGTGTGAACTTTCTTGGGCTGGATGCTGCTTTGTTTTTTACTGATTTTAGTTTTTTAAAGTTAAAAGGGCTGCCCCAGTTTTATCAGAGTGTTTTTAAATCGTGTGCCTTTTTTAACTTACACAGATTAAACACGAATGATTCACTGTATTGGCTTTTAGAGGAGCCATTAGTGTGCGGCGCACGGCTGGATGTAGCAGACAGCACAGTGCCGGGTGTCGCTGGAATGCTGTCCAGGGCCGGAACAGTGACCCTGCAGCAACTGATACAGGTGGCTGGACCGGACTTTGAAAACGTCCAAGAGGTCGCTTCGACGCTGGGGGTCCGGTCTGCCAGATTTACGCGACGTTTTCTGGAAAGAGTGTGAGAGCGCCTGACAGCTGAGGAGAGACGACTCCTGCAGCAGTACGTCGCAGAGGAGTGTCACCCGGATCCGTCTGATTCTTTTCCAGATGTGCTTTTAGATCCGGACTTTGAAGAAGACGGCGGCCCCCTCCTTAGAGACTTGGGGGAAAAACTGGATCTGTGTCAGACAGACTCGAAAGTACTGTACAGATGCTACATTAAGATTCTGAACAAAAGGACTCTGTACAGAAGGCCCGTTAGCTTGTGGACCGACAGACTCGGAGGATCTCGGCCACAATGGAGGACTTTGTAGAAGCCTCCAATACGAAAAAGGACTGGCGATATGCAATGGAGGATACTGCACGGTGCCATTGCCACAACCTCGTTTTTGGCGATCATCAGTCCCGGCGTGGTGAATGAGTGTCCTTTCTGCAGGTTATCTGAGAGTGTTTTTCATGTTTTTATAGATTGTGCACAATTACCTGTGTTTTTCACTGTGCTGTCGACATTTTTTAGTCTTTTTAGTGTAGTTCTCACCAGTTCTGTTTTTATTAATGGGTTTCCTCACAGTAAAGCCACAAGATTTAAGTCACGGATTTTAAATTATTTATTATCAGAAGCCAAGATGGCTATTTATTTAACTTGACGTGATAAGATGCAGGCTGGACCTCATTTGAGTATTATTGATGTGTGGAAGATTAACGTGAAAGCCAGACTGAGGCTGGAGTTTTGCTTTTACAAAGCTACCGGGAACCTCAAAGAGTTTGTGGACCTGTGGGGGTTTGAAAACAGACTGTGCTCCATTTCAGAACAGAACGAATTAGAATATAACAAATTATTATTATAAATGTCAATTATTGTGCTGCTGATTGTTTGATTTGATTTTTATTGTTTAATAAATGTTGTGTTAAAAATCAAAATCTTCGTGTGAGAGGAGGGTGTTTGCGGAAGAGCGGAAGAAGAGTGAGAGAGCGAGTGCTTGTATCTTTTCTATCTTTGTTTTTTCTTACTGTTTTTTCACTGGGTGTTTGTGTTACTTGTTTATTTGTAATTTCGTGTTAGTTTCGTCACGTTTTAAGGGGTTTTTGTGGGTTCGGGTGTGGCCGTCAGGCCGGCGTCATGGTGGTTGTTGGTGGTGGGTCTTTCTCCATGCTGACACGGAAGAACGGCATTAAGGTGGGTGCTGGTTCTCCGTGCAGCGTGGAGGAAGTTTGTTTGGCTGTGGGTGAGGTGATTGGGCACGGGGCAATTAGGTCGGCAGCACGGATGAATGGAGCGGTGGTGGTGTTTGTGGAGAAAGTGGAGCAGGCTCAGCGTTTGGTGGAAGCGGGCGTGTCTGTCAACGGCTTGTTTTTACATGTTTCGCCTTTAACTTTACCTGCAACTAAGGTAATGTTATCAAACGTGACTGGCAAATCTTTGGATTAAACCGATAAATATGTTGTTGGACGTTTTCCTTTTCATTCATATTTTAACGATCACTGACATTTCATAATTTGTAAAATTTTATGTTTAACGTCTCTGTGATGTTTTTTATCTGGGTCAGTGGTTGGTAACTCCAGACCTCGAGGTCCAGTGTCTTGCAACCTTTGAGATGTGTCTCTACTCAGGTGTATTTGACACACGAGTCAAATAATAAGGTCACTAAAAGGAGTCTAGAAAATTTGACTCTTGGACTGAAGTATGTTGGACCAGGGATACAACTAAGAGTTGCAGGACACCGACCCTCGAAGACCAGGATTGCCCACCTCTGACCTAAATCATCCATTGATAACAAGATTTTAAAATGGAATGGATGTTTCCTGGTTAAAT
The DNA here is from genome assembly GCF_003331165.1 of Xiphophorus hellerii. NCBI lineage: Eukaryota > Metazoa > Chordata > Actinopteri > Cyprinodontiformes > Poeciliidae > Xiphophorus > Xiphophorus hellerii. Next base: position 26,194,276 of record NC_045685.1, read on the forward strand.
AAAGTATTAATAAATACATTAATAAATGATTCTAATCTTATTCCAAAAATGATATTGTACCTAGAATATTCATCATCAAAGTGATAATCGATTTACCTAAGAATCTTTACAGTTCAAGATACAAACTTACCTTCATCCTTACTGTTGAACTGGATAAAACTGAAAATCTGGAGTCAGTGTGGTTTGCTGTTGAAATGTAATACAATAAAAATAAATTAACGTTAGTGGCCAAACACAGTTGTAAATGAATTTATTCGTTCATCTCTCACCTGCAGCTGGAATGAAGTTGATTCAAAATTTCTGCTTCTCCTCTGTATCTTTAAAACTAAATACCGGATACAGGATCTGGGCTGAGTGTGAATAGCAATGGAGCATCAGTCTGCCCAAAGAAGATAAGAACAATCATCACGACAGGCTTCCAGGAACTATTTGCTCTTTTCTCTTAGACATACTGAATTTATTCAGCTGTGACATCAGGCCTTTAATTCAATGTATCCGGGTCATGGTTCTGTTTCCTGGTAGCAGTCTGATCCAACTGTTTAAGCAATGTAAATAAACTGGCGTAGTTTAGAAACTATTTATTAAAAACTTTTAATTTGGCATATGAGAATCATCAGAATGTCTTTTCTAGTTCAGGAATTTGGCTGAACATTGTAAAACCTTAAAGTTATGTTGTCAACATGTTGGAGGTTTCTGACAGGGGAGACATTTCACTTTCCAGCCAATATCAGGGTATTAAAGTAATGTCTATCCAGCTGTTGCAGGTAGTATGTTTTTCTTTAGTTTATTCTGATGAAACACTCTTTTAAATTTAAGATACAGTAAATTGTGAAAATTACTGCTAGATATTGAAAGTAGAGAAATTCACTTTCAATAGTGAAATTCTATTGCACTATTGACATTTTTGTAAATATTTATGTAAAAATTATTATAACATAATGTGGTTTTAATGATGTTTTATTAAATTTTGAAACCCAATTATTGTAAAATATTACATTATTACATAATGCAGTGTAACAAGCCTTGGCATGAATTCCCCCACATGGCCTCCCCATCCAACACACAAACATCGCCTCAAACACAGACGTCATAATTCTAATATCAACAAAAATAATGAAGCTTATGTTTTGGCTTCTTCATTCCCTCAAGACTTTTTCCATCATTGTTTAAAGCAAATTCTATAAGCAGGAACTTGGCAGTGTAATAACTGAAAACCACAATGCTGGTCAAACAGTCCCATGACAGGTTCTTAGAAAAGTGTTGACATTTTTAAACAAGCAGTATTTATTTAACTGTAACACTGGAACACCCATGGGTGTCACATGACACAAACATGCTGATTAAAAAGGCTTCTATAATGCACAACACAGCCAATCACAGCAATTCCTGCTTTTTTATTCATATTTTAACGTGACATCACTGAGGAGATCAAGTTGATCCATTCAGCTTTCACTGATCGCTTTGAAAGTGACGCAGAAACATTTGACCATCACAACCACTTGGTGTCACTGTTGAGAGTCTTGTGATACTAAAGAAAGACTGATGATGGAGCTGGGACTGATTTTCTGCTTGTGCACATTTAAAAACACTTAAATTCATATAAAAATGATTTCTTCATATTCAATAATGATTAAAAATTAAATATTGATTAATTCTTTTATAAGTTAAAAAAAACCCTTTAAACTTAAATCTGCTTTTAACACTTCTACATATATGAGGGACACAGTCAAACACTTTCTCCAACTCCATAAAGCAGATGTAGATTGGTTGGGCGAACTCCCACTCATCCTCCAGGACCCTGCTGAGGGTGTAGAGCTGAACCAAAGCTACACGACCAGGATGAAAAGCAAACTGCTCTTCCTGAATCCGAGGTTCAACTATCCAATGGACCTTCCTCTCCAGGACCCCCGTGAGGCTGAAGAGTGTGACCCCTCTGTAATTGTAGCACATTCTGTGGTCCCCCTTTTTGTATAGGGGGACATGGAGGTGGGAGTTAAAGCCCCGTCTCCTGAGAGACTCTGCCAGATGTTCCAGACATTTATGTTTCGGCCTGTCAGGTCTGACAATTATCCTCCTCCTCCATCAGAGCCAGCACACCACCAGATAGTGGTCAGTGGGCAGCTCTGCACCTCTCTTCACTCAAGTGTCCAAGACATGTGGCCACAGATCAGATGACAGCAACAACCTCTGGTGTCCTGGTGCCAAGAGAACATGTGGACACATTATTCCTGAACATGGTTTTCACTATGGATAATCCATGATGAGCACAGAAGTCCATCATCACTCATGTTCAAATCTGGGGGACATTCCTCCAACCAGGTCTCTCTGTCATTGCCCATGTGAGTGTTGACGTCCCCCAGCAGAACCAGGGAGTCCCCAGGGTGGGGCTCTCTCCAGTACCCCCCACACCCCAATGACTCCAAATAGGGTTTGTAATCTGACCTGCTGTTTGGCTTAAGAGCACTAACAACAGTCAGAACCGGTCCCCCCTCAAAAAATGTCATTAAAAATAAACAACATAAGGAAGGTCAAGTTTAGGTCACCTTCTTCACTCATGACTTTTTCTCTGTTTGTTTAAAGCGAAACACCTGATGCAGGAACTTTGCTGAGGGCTGCGTAATATTTGAATATCACAATCCTTAAATCAAACATGACAGGTTATAAGAAAACTGTTGACATTTTTAGACAAACATGATCTTCATTTAACTGTAATACAACTCATCAGTAAACACTTGACTGTGTAACTGCAAATAACTGTATCAGATGGGAACATCCTAAATGTATATAACTTTAGCTTCCTGAACAATAATTACATAATTAACTCTGAAACATATTAATATTAAAAATATTAAGCAGTTCATAAAGACTTAGCACAGTTTCTCTGTTAAACCTTGTTTAAATATCTGTCCACTTTGGAAATTAAATTAATTCTTTCTAAGATGAAAACAAATATTAGAGAAATCAATAAGATGATAGAAAAATAAATAATCCAACACAAAAACAAAACGAAAAAATTAATTTATACAGGCTTTAGGAAGAAGACAAAGCTTCTTCCTACTTCCTTACTGTTTATTTATTTAATCTAGTATTTATTTATCTATGCTCTACGTGAATCCTTTAAGTGCTGGTTGTTTGAATCTGTTTTTTTTATTATTTTACATTGTGTATTTCAGTCTAGAATGTAGAATCTAAATATTTCCAACATTATTTAAATTCAGACATTTAATTTTTCCTCCATGTCAACATTTCTACACATTTTCTGCTCTGGGATTCACTGGGCCAGCAGCCAATAAACAAAATGCTTTTTATGAGAGTTCTGCTAAAGAGGCTTCAAAGTCTTTTTTATTTTTATTTCATACTATAAATCTACTAATTATGAAATGATGCACAACACGGTCAATCACAGCAGGTCAGGCTGATCCATTCAGCTTTCACTGGTAGCTTTGAAATGACGCAGAAACATTTGACCATCACAACCACTTGGTGTCACTGTTGAGTCTTCTGATAAGAAATACAGACTGCTTTATGATGGAGCTGTCCATGGTTAAAAAACTTAAATTCATGTAAAAATTATTTCCTCATTTTCAATATTAAGTTTAAGAATTACTAATGAAAAACATTATTCCACAAATACTTACTAACATAATTCTGCTTTTATCGGGTCTGCATGGCCTAAAAACAATTATGTTCTGCCATCATCCTTAGGATTTTAAGTTTAGTTGGTCATTAGGTTATTCTGAGCTTTGCCTTTTAGGTTGATTTCTAGTTTTACTCCTTCAGTTGGTATCTCAGCTCTCTGATGTCCTTCAACTGACCTTCACCTGATCGATTGTTAACCTGTGAAGCATCTGGTGATCAAGTTCCTGTCATGAATTGGCGGTGTGAGGTGGTGAGGCAAACGCAGCAGACTCAGGATATGATGAGAATGGTGTTTTAATAAAGTAAATCCAGAAACAACACAGTCCAAAACAGTCCCAAAGCTGGGCAGCATGGCCGAGCTGAAGCCAGGGCTCGACGCCGGTAGCAACCGCTAAACGAGGGACGAAAAATAGACTGGGCACACAGGAACGGAACGACAAGGACCCGACAAAGAACAGACAGACAGGTGGAGTTAAATACACAGGGGGTAATCAAGGAACGAGAAACACCTGGGAGTAATCAAGGGGAAGACAGGACAACACGGAGACTCAGCGACACAGGAAACTCAAAATAAACACACAGAAAAACACGGAACATGACAGTTCCACATTATAAATAATTTTTGGATTAAGATTTATAGATTCTAAGTAAGAATAGAAAACGTTGATCTCTACGTGAAGAACAAACACAGGGAAGTTTAGGCTTTGGTTCACAAACTAGTTTAATCAATTCAAAAGTTTAATTTCTAATATATACACCAGAAACATGATTTATAATGACACAAATACAAATACACAACAAGTCTGTTTCAGATACAAAGTTACTTTTATCTTGATTATTTACTTGTCATACAGAGAATATTTTTTAAAACTTTTAAAATTTTGAATCAAGTATGATTGCTAAAATGTAAAAACAGACACACATAACAAGACATCCAGTCGTGTTTCTTGGATTCCTGTCAGTGTGAGACCTCAGATGTTTTTGGCACAGACTGACGGACGATGTTGGTTGCACCAAACGTCATCCCAGCACTTTGATGCTGCAAGAAACAACAATCACTGAAACATCACTCAAAGCAACGCTGTGAAGCTGTCTGCACAGCTGATCCAGTCTAATGTTTTAACTACACATAAATGGGTGATTTTTACAATCTACCAGATGCCTGGCATTATGAACCTCATGTGGAAATTCATCTTAATCACCTCCAAAGTTCATGTGAAGGCAGTGCTGGTTCCTGTCATTATTTGGCTCTCCATGGCACCAGTTTGAGTAGTGGAAGGGACTCCCATCGCTCCACAGCCAAACGCCCTCCTGAAATTTAAACAAATTATAAATGTTAATATAAATTTCCCAGATCAACTGACAGTCCTTTTATCCTGGGTGAAATTACCTCCTCAGCATCAGAGCCTCCAATCCATGTTTCTGGTGATCCGTGAGTTGCAGTTGTTATCAACCTCTGAATGTAATGGTACTCCTGAAAGTTGTGGATGGATGCAAGGGTTGCCTGCAAAGACACACAGTTTCTCTGCAGCCGAGACAAACAGAGAGTTCATGGGTTAAAGCAGTAGAGGGACTTGGGTAATAAAAAAACCTGTAAGAAAATGTTGAAGGAAACAGATCGACTTAGATCACCTGGGCTGTCGCCCAAGTCATGGTTCTTGGGATGTAGATGAAGCAGCGATTGTTGAAGTGGCTCCAACCAGCAGGACAAGAACTCCTCAGCAGATCATTTGTTGCTGCAGACAAACAGATGCAGATTCAGGCCAACTCTTCACATAGGTCATCATATTCCCAGACATAATGTACAGTGAAGGCTGCATCTGTTGGCCAGTTTAAAACCTTCAGTGAAAGTTATATTTTATTACACTTCATAATGACAGAGTAACAACAATCCAACATGGAGTTTATTAAACTCAACTATTCTCAAACCTACAACACTCCAGACATAATATATATGACCTAAAATAAGGAAAATGTAAGCATGGTGGGGATCTATGATGCTGTGGGACTCAGTAACCTGAAAATAGTTCAAATTGCATCGTTTAACAAAACTATCCTCCATAGCATGCAACAACATTAAAGAAATAATTCACCAGACCCAAAATCTACTAGGAAGATACAAAGTCATATGGATAATGTGTGGATGTTTTACTCCAAAAGTATGAAAGTTATCTCTTAGGTTATAATTTTCTTCTACTTCTTCTACCAGAGATGATCCCAAATTCTTTTGTCAACTTTAACTCACCCTGTGGAGCAGCCTCCTCCTCTTCTGGTTCATTTTCTACATCTAAAATATATACATAAAAGAAGCCTGACATTATTTTCCACTTCATATAACAGAGAATAACAAATATGTCTAAAATGAGTGAAAACGTTGCTGACCTGCTGGATCTGTCCAGTTTCCAGTTTTAGCTTCAGGAAGAAGAGATTAGTTTAACAAAGATCAGAGTTAGACTTTATCCCCTAAAAATATTTAATTTGACTCATTTCAGTTAAAATAGATACATATGAAATATAAAAATACATGAATTTACCTTCATAAAAAGTTTCCTCAATCTCAGTTTCCTCACTGGGACCTGAGGAAGTTACAGGTTGTGATTATTGAATATCTTTACAATCATAAAACATTCAAAAATTTCTATCTATTGTAAACAAATATTAAGAAAGTTTTCTTATTATGAGATGAGATTAAATTAGATCAGACAGTCTGTAGAGATGAAGAATCGTTATCAGTAACAGTATTTTTTATAGGTATCGTACTGGCTAAAACACAAACAGTTTTATCAGCTCCTTCTGATTCTAGATATATTTTTCCCTTAATGTGAATCACAGGAAGTCAGAGAAACTCACCAGCAGCTTGACTCAGAGCCGTCAAGGCACAAAGAAACATCAGTACATTCAGAGTCACCATGATGCAGATTGAAGATCACCTTAAAAAAACACAAACAGTCTCAGCTCAATAAAGAAATAATTGAAGTTAGATGAAAGCTTTTTACCAAAGAAGCATCAAAATTACCTTTTTTTCCTTCACTTCAGCATCAGACAAGCTTCAGCTCTTCTGTCTGCAGGTCCTGGAATCAGCTGCTCTTATATACTGTCACTGACAGAGCAGGAAATGTGGACAGACCTGTCAATAATACACTAGTAACAGGATAATGTTCCAGTGAAATCCAAGCAAAGACGTTATTTGTACTTTATGACTTCAGCATAAGTGATTCTTTTCACTGATAACGTTATCTGGAAAAAGGATATATCATGTACTTCCTGTTCTGATTAATTCTTTCTCTGTTTTTCTGTCCTGAGTTGTGATGTTTTAAATCCTTTGTGAAATGTTTCAGTGAAAAGTCCCAGGACTCAGATTCATCTGAAGAAATTAGGATTTTATTTCAAACAAGCCCAAGTTACAAATAGGTCCATACAAACCAGGAAGTAGCGACAGCAACAAAATGTCATTTTTCAACTTTCTTGTGTTATTACTAGGAAGTGTGTGTGAAGCAGTCTGACATATTTACTTCTGTTACATCTGAACATATGGCTGCAGCCGTGTGTAGCTGTAGAATAAAAAAAAATCTCATCTTATAGCAGGCATGTTGTGGGGCCACATTGTCTCCAGTCTGCCGCCTCTCAGCTGTCCGCTGTTTCCTGTGAGCCTGAGAAAACAGAAGGTTGACTTTGGTTCCTCTAAGGCAGTGGTCTCAAACTGCATTCCTCCAGGGCCCGAGTCCTGCAAGGTTTAGATGTGTCCCTTGACCTAAAGACTTTAAATAAATGGAGAAACTGTCTCACTAGCATGCAGTAAGGCTCTACAGAGATCTGTTGATGAGCTAGAACTGCCAAGGAATCTCAGTAAATGTTAACATGAACAGGGTTATTCTACGGTCGCAGGGAAGGAAAATCTTTGTACTTATTATATTTCTAAATAAACGAGATGACGACAGGTTGATGATTTGTTGAGGCAAGGCAGGATGGTTTATACTTCCCCGTTTATTCACAAGGTAATTACAGTGATTTATTTTCCATGAAAGGAAAAACAAAGCAAAGCAAGAATCCATTTCATAAAAGAAAAATATTCTAAAATACAGATAGTCAAGGCAAAAAGAAAAAAAAAAAAAACTCATTTGTCAGTTTGTTTGATCAAAAGTTTCAATAAACATAAATGTTTAATGTGTAAACCAGTGTTCTTGTTTTGCCATAACTTCCAGATAAAGTCTGTTATCAATTAAGGAAATGTAATTTATTTCCCTATGCACGGCTTTTTCTTTTCCCCAAGGTCAGACATGAAGTTTTGGATAATGGCTGTACTTTCAATCTATAAACTCCTCCTCATGTTTTATCTTAAATATTCAGACATACAGCACTTAAGTTGTAAACTTTCCGGATGCAATGAAAACTTAGAAGATCTAAAGTTTGTATTTGATGCACTGATTATCATTTCAGATGAATCAGAGATTCTCACACCTGTTTAAAATATGAAAAAAAAAATTATGTTCTGTTTTTGTTCAATATTCTGTTATTTTGGCCTTTTATAATGACTGTATGATTATATCCATCAACATAGTTGCATGCTGTTGTCTTGCGTGACGAAGCTGAAAACAAAAGAATCAGAAGATGGAAAATATTTCATTAAGGTTGCATGTAAATGCTACTTTAGGATTTAATATTAAACATTGGAATATTTATGTTCTTTAAAAATAATAAGAACTTTATTGACTTGAAAAATGTGCTAAACATGACTAGTAGATGCAAGAGACATCTAATAGATGCAATAACTGTTTTTCACTTAAACTGTCCAGCTTATGAGTTATCAGGGAATCAACAGTTATTTGAAGATATGAATCATTTGTACATGTATGAAATATGTGACAACAAACATTTGGTACTAATTTAGAAAGAGAAAAAATGTTGCAAGTTTAAAGAATTAAGTTACATATTATAATAACGTTCAGTTCATGTGATGAGGAAGTTTGATAATGACCCTTTTTATCAGGATTAAATATTTTCAGTCCCTTTGTGTCAAACTGGGTATGACATTAATTTTATCAATCAGTGAAGGCATGGGTCCAGTTAATGGAGACCTAAACAGTGTACATGTATTATTTAATATTATTACATTTTGATTCCATGTAAATTTTCATTGACTAAGTAAAAATTATAAGATCACCTCTGAAAAATAAAGTGTTGTAAAAGTTATAAAAAACACATTTGGACTTTGATAGATGTAATCAATGTTTGTTCAAAAGATAAGAAATTAAGAGGGGAAAATATTTTTTCAGAAATGTGCCAGCTTCCTTGTTTTGAGGCTGAAGAAACAGCATATAAGAGCCGATGTGTTACTGGTGCAGCACATTCAACCTGCAGGCTGACTGTAACCTTGAGGATATCCTGTGGTGTGATTGGTCGAAATTAGCTTCTATTATCTCCTTATTATCTCTTTACTGTCTTCAACCTGCATCATCAAAGCCATGAAGGCTCTCAGTCTGCTGCTGCTTCTTTGTGCCTTGTTGGCTTTGAGTCAACCTGCTGGTGAGTTTGTGTTTGTGTGCATATTATTACTTCTGCTTTATTAATGCAAATATTACTCCCACCTTTAATCTAATGTTAAAGTATGAGATTTTTACATCTGATATGCTTCTATATATTTCAAACTATCATTCATTGCTATGTTTGATGCAGCGCTTCCAGATGCCATGGATGGGGCTGAGAGCGATGAAGCTCTTCCAGAAGGTGAGGCTGTAAATCTGATGTATTTCATCAGATTTGTCATTTTTAATGTTTTCTGAAACAGCTTCCAGATGTTTTTCTAAACATCTGTCGTTCTGAATAAATCCAGTCTTAGAAACCGGCCTGCTCTTGCTGCTGATGTTTTCACCCAGAGTAGTTTGATGAAGTGCTTTAATAAGCGAGTTTTCTCTGTTTAAACATATTTCAGTTCAATTCCAGTTGCTTAGGTCTTCTGCAAATTCAACTTTTCCTGCGTTTTGAACTTAGTGCTTTATGCTCGGGTTGTACAACATTTATGAATATTGTTTTGGCTCTGATGGGTGCTGTTTGCTCTCCTACACCAAGAGTTGTTATTGTGAACATAATGCCAACAAAACAAATACAATTTTACACACATGGAAAAACTGAAGGTTTTAGAAGACAGAATAGCAAATCAGACACGTTTTGTAAAGTACATAAAAAAATAATATAAAATACCTTGATTTTTAGTTTTTTCATATTTTTTCTTCTACATAATATTAATGTTAAAAATGTTAATTATATCCAGGAACCAGAGAAGATCCTGACACTGAGGACGTTTTTCCAGAAGGTAAGTTTATGTTTGCCAATTATAAGCGTTAAATTCTGTATATACACAACAAAATGAATTTAACATTTAAACTTTGCCAGACCATTTGGCTCTTCATGAAGAGGAACCTGGAAACTGGACAGGTGCAGAAGGTTGGTGCTTTTTTCTACTGTTTCATTAAAAAAAATATAGGGATTTTCATCCTCCTCTATCCTCGTGTTTTTCACAGAACCAACCTTTGAACCTGTGGATGAAGTAGCTTACCTGAAGGGTGAGTTTGCCTTTCCTGATAATGTGAGCTAGGTTTTGTTTTAGTTTCAACCAAGACACCCAGCAGTAAATATACTCAGAAAGTTCAGCTTCCTTTCTGAAGACAGGCTCTTTAACAAGTGAATAACTTAAAGCATATAACTAAAACCATCAAAAATAAATGATGATAAAACAATCACTAGTCTATTCTTAAGCTTCATTAGCCCTAATCGTAATGTTGTTGGAGTTGTAAACATCTGAAAATTGCAGAGTGGCGACTCTGTCCTTCAAACCTGAAACAGACTGAGACGTTTACTCAGCCACACTGGGGAGCAAACTTATACATGTCATGATTTGTCGCGGTAAGAGGTGGTGAGGCAGCAGGTGGGAGACCCAGGATGTGAAGAATAAATGTATTTAATGAAGAATGTCCAAAATAACACAGTCAGCAAAGCCAAAACAGCGGGCGACACGGCCGAGCAGAAGCCTGGGCTTGACGCCGGTAGCAACCGGTTACACAAAGGATAAGACGAGAGACTGGGCACACAGACGACGGGGAAAAGGACGCCAAGTGAGATGACTAACGACAAGAACCCGACAAAGACGCTGAGACACAGGTGACATTAAATACACAGGAGGTAATCAGGGAACGAGACACACCTGGGAATAATCAAGGGGAGACAGGACAACACGGAGACTCAGAGACACAGAAAACTCGAAATAAATACACAGAAAAACACAGATCATGAGAATATATGAAAACTTTTTTTTAACACAGTTAAGGTTCAGTTCCCTCTTTTTTTCAGAGACTGCTGAGTTGCTTTTTTTCCTCAACATTTTTGTCCCAGCAGCACATAATTAAAACTACCAGTTGAATTTCATAAATAATTTATCTGAGACTTTGTCTGTGTTTGTGTTCAGCTCTGAATGGAACAGTCCGACGTTCAGGATCCTGTTCTTCTGGCTGGACCCGGGTCAAAGGTCGCTGCTACCACGTCTTTCCTTTTGCTGCTACTTGGCATAGAGCTCAGGTGACCTTTGATTAACTTTACTTTTATTTCAGACCATCTCCTTCCTGTATTGGTGTAACAGTTTTCCTTTTCTCCGCTGCAGGAGAACTGCAGGTCCATACAAGCACACCTTGCATCAATCCATGACTACGAGGTGAATAATCAGCTTGTGAGGATGATAATGTCTGCAGGCCGGGGGCATACTGCAGTCTGGATTGGAGGCAATGACATAATATGGGTAAACTCACATGTGCACCTTGTGTGTCAGCGCTTCATAAAATACATTTAAATGTTTTACTCAGACGGCTTTACCTTGCAGGAGCGCCACTGGCGCTGGGTGGACGGAAGCCCTTTTCACTACAGTAATTGGTGTCGTTACGAACCCAACAACTTAGCTAATCAGGACTGTTTGCAGATAAACTACAGTCGTAAGTGAAATGATCTCATCTAAGTGTGGAGATGCTAATTGTAAATGTTAACAGTTACATAATTAATTGTAGAGATGACCAGGCTCTTACAGAAAACTGACTAGTTGTGTCCATATTTTAGACTTCAGATGTTTCTACAATTCAACGTGTTTTTGTTTGTTTTCCTGCAGGGCACAGATGTTGGGACGATGCGCAGTGTAACTTTCGAAGGCCATTTATCTGTGTCAAAAACATCTGATGACTATTTGTCTAGAAATGATGTATTTTGTGTGTCAAAAACACAGAGGTGTTAGTGTTTTTCTTAAGAAGTGTCAAGATAATAACAAAGCATAAAAGCATTGCATTTAAAAAAAAAATTATGAAAATCTGTATTCTAAAACACAGATATGAGAGGCAAAAAAGAAACATGTTTAAATCCATTTGTCAGATTGTTTGATCAAACGTTACAATAAATAAAAATATTTAATGTGTAAACCTGTGTCATTTATTATTCCTGCATAACTTCCACATAAAATCTATTATCAAAAAAGGAAATGTAATTTATTTACTTAAGTCAACCTTTTCCTTTCGCCCAACATCAGATATGAGGTGTTAAGGCTTCTGGATGACGATTGTACTTTCAACTTTAGAAGTTCCTCCTCATGTTTCATCTGAACAAAAACAAAATGATCCAGAAAAAAAACTCAAGTTTGATCTTATCATTTGAGATGAATCATATATATTCTCAGTCTACATCAACACATGATTTATGCTTCATAGTTGCAGGCTGTTGATTGTGATTGAGTGGAAAACAAAAGTACCAGGAGATGTAAAATATTTAATTTAGATTGCATGTAAATGCTCCTTCAGGAGTGAATATTAAACATTGCAATATTTATGTTCTTCACAAATAATAGAAAAAAGTAAAATAAACATTTTTCATGTCATGTCTACCATACGATCTTCAGCCCCTGCCCTTTTTATCCTTGATGCCCCTAGTGCCCTTTTTGAGTTTTTGGTTTTTTTTCAAAAATTTTTTTTTTAATTTTTTTATTTTTAATCTGTATGTCAGACAGCCTGTTTGTGCCCCTCAGCAAGAATATTTAGCTAAATATAATAATTTAAAAATAAACTAGTCTGGCTGCCCTCAGTGCAGGTAGTAAATGTGTTATGGTGACAGGCCTAAACAAACTTTCTGTTGAATGTTTGTCTTTAAAATGCTGATGTGTGGTTTCTAGTTTTATCTTAATGTTTTTATTGGTAGTAAATCTCAGGAATTTGATCTTTCTCACATGCTTAAACACAACTTGATCAAATCAATAAACACATCTCTAGGGGTCTAAATATCATGTCATTTGTTTTTTCCAACATGTTGAGGCATATCGTATGATCATTATGAATGGTCAAATTATCAAGAACACAAAGATTAGCATGTATTTTTTTAAATAGGTTTTACTGTGGGCTATGAATATTTATTGTGCTTCTGAAATTATAAGATGAAATTCTTGAGCTTTTACTTTTTTACAGATTAGTGCAAAGAAAAGCAAACTGATGACTTTCTACAGTTCTAGTTTAGCTTCCTGATCGTTTCCTGATAAAACTCCAATTAAACTCAATTTCTTTGTTTTGGCTAACATCAGATATACTTTATTTTTTCTGGGAGTGACAAAAACAGATGATCAAAAACACTTAGAGGTTGACATTGACACATTTGAGCATAAAATTATTTATAATCATGGAAGAACTAGTGTTTTCAATTAATTGCATGTAACCACGAGGTTTGATTCTAAAAATATTTCCATTTGGCCCAATTTCTGTTTTAAAACTGGCTTATTTTAATTTTTATATATAAAACAATCCAGACACAGACACTTTGCTTCTTATTTATTACCAGAGAGCAGGAGAGAAATTGATTACAGGTAGCAAACCCTCACCAAAGATTTAAAACACAATCAACTGGATTATATTTAGACGTAATCATGTCAACTTTTTACTCGTGTTTGAAGCCAAAAGTTGATGGTTGATTACAAGAAAAAGCAACTCATTATTTTTTGCTGGATGTTTGACCTGCAGATTTACTTGGCAGGACGAATTTTCATGCTGAAGCTCTTCAGGGAGTAATCATATCCCTTCCATTGATACCATTCCACTCCAATAGCATAGATAGTCTTGTCAGGCCCTCGGCGATAAACCCCGTTAGGGTTTGCATAGTGACAAGCATTATACCAGAAAGCACCCAAAAACGTTTTGGCACAGTTGTCGCTCGACTGGTCCTGGTCTTTGTCAAAGGTGGTAAATTTCTGTCCGTTCTGATAGGCAAGGCCGTCTCCTGCAGAAATCATGACAGGACACAAAAACTATATGAATAAAAATAGGCATTAAGTTAAATGCTTAAATTGTGAAAAAAAAACAACCAAACAAAAAAAACAACCTGTGATCCGACAAAAATAAAATAAAAATTCTTTAGAAACAAGGGCAACAATAACTTGATGCTTTGAACTGCGCCCTCTAGTGGTTCAGCAAAAATGTTATACTATTTATATTATACATTCTGCTGTAGCTTTGAAGTTGTGATTTTAAAAGATCATAGGTATACAAACTGTTTCTAAAGCCTAAACAGGTGTTTATCAAACTTGAGTGCTTATTCTAAATTATTAGAATTATATATAAAGTTCTCTTCTAATTATTAAATGAGAGTTATCTCATAGCAACAGAGTTATTACTCTCAATACACTCTTAAAGCTGCAGTAGGCAGCTTTAGTAAAAATATGTTTTTTACATTTTTGGTAAACTGTCCTGGTGGTAAAATATGAGACATCATCTGTGAAAAACTTAATAATTATTTTTTTAAAGTTTCCTGCTGTAGCTTTATTGAGTTTAATGTGTTACAGATACTTAAATAAACGAGATGACGACAGGTTGATGATTTGTTGAGGCAAGGCAGGATGGTTTATACTTCCCCGTTTATTCACAAGGTAATTACAGTGATTTATTTTCCATGAAAGGAAAAACAAAGCAAAGCAAGAATCCATTTCATAAAAGAAAAATATTCTAAAATACAGATAGTCAAGGCAAAAAGAAAAAAAAACAAAACTCATTTGTCAGTTTGTTTGATCAAAAGTTTCAATAAACATAAATGTTTAATGTGTAAACCAGTGTTCTTGTTTTGCCATAACTTCCAGATAAAGTCTGTTATCAATCAAGGAAATGTAATTTATTTCCCTATGCAAGGCTTTTCCTTTTCCCCAAGGTCAGACATGAAGTTTTGGATAATGGCTGTACTTTCAATCTATAAACTCTTCCTCATGTTTTATCTTAAATATTCAGACATACAGCACTTAAGTTGTAAACTTTCCGGATGCAATGAAAACTAAGAAGATCTAAAGTTTGTATTTGATGCACTGATTATCATTTCAGAGGAATCAGAGATTCTCACACCTGTTTAAAATATGAAAAAAAAAATATGTTCTGTTTTTGTTCAATATTCTGTTATTTTGGCCTTTTATAATGACTGTATGATTATATCCATCAACATAGTTGCATGCTGCTGTCTTGCGTGACGAAGCTGAAAACAAAAGAATCAGAAGATGGAAAATATTTCATTAAGGTTGCATGTAAATGCTACTTTAGGATTTAATATTAAACATTGGAATATTTATGTTCTTTAAAAATAATAAGAACTTTATTGACTTGAAAAATGTGCTAAACATGACTAGTAGATGCAAGAGACATCTAATAGATGCAATAACTGTTTTTCACTTAAACTGTCCAGCTTATGAGTTATAAGGGAATCAACAGTTATTTGAAGATATGAATCATTTGTACATGTATGAAATATGTGACAACAAACATTTGGTACTAATTTAGAAAGAGAAAAAATGTTGCAAGTTTAAAGAATTAAGTTACATATTATAATAACGTTCAGTTCATGTGATGAGGAAGTTTGATAATGACCCTTTTTATCAGGATTAAATATTTTCAGTCCCTTTGTGTCAAACTGGGTATGACATTAATTTTATCAATCAGTGAAGGCATGGGTCCAGTTAATGGAGACCTAAACAGTGTACATGTATTATTTAATATTATTACATTTTGATTTCATGTAAATGTTCATTGACTAAGTAAAAATTATAAGATCACCTCTGAAAAATAAAGTGTTGTAAAAGTTATAAAAACCACATTTGGACTTTGATAGATGTAATCAATGTTTGTTCAAAAGATAAGAAATTAAGAGGGGAAAATATTTTTTCAGAAATGTGCCAGCTTCCTTGTTTTGAGGCTGAAGAAACAGCATATAAGAGCCGATGTGTTACTGGTGCAGCACATTCAACCTGCAGGCTGGCTGTAACCTTGAGGATATCCTGTGGTGTGATTGGTCGAAATTAGCTTCTATTATCTCCTTATTATCTCTTTACTGTCTTCAACCTGCATCATCAAAGCCATGAAGGCTCTCAGTCTGCTGCTGCTTCTTTGTGCCTTGTTGGCTTTGAGTCAACCTGCTGGTGAGTTTGTGTTTGTGTGCATATTATTACTTCTGCTTTATTAATGCAAATATTACTCCCACCTTTAATCTAATGTTAAAGTATGAGATTTTTACATCTGATATGCTTCTATATATTTCAAACTATCATTCATTGCTATGTTTGATGCAGCACTTCCAGATACCATGGATGGGGCTGAGAGCGATGAAGCTCTTCCAGAAGGTGAGGCTGTAAATCTGATGTATTTCATCAGATTTTTCATTTTTAATGTTTTCTGAAACAGCTTCCAGATGTTTTTCTAAACATCTGTCGTTCTGAATAAATCCAGTTATTTACCGGCCTGCTCTTGCTGCTGATGTTTTCATCCAGAGTAGTTTGATGAAGTGCTTTTATAAGCGAGTTTTCTCTGTTTAAACATATTTCAGTTCAATTCCAGTTGCTTAGGTCTTCTGCAAATTCAACTTTTCCTGCGTTTTGAACTTAGTGCTCTATGCTCGGGTTGTGCAACATTTATGAATATTGTTTTGGCTCTGATGGGTGCTGTTTGCTCTCCTACACCAAGAGTTGTTATTGTGAACATAATGCCAACAAAACAAATACAATTTTACACACATGGAAAAACTGAAGGTTTTAGAAGACAGAATAGCAAATCAGACATGTTTTGTAAAGTACATAAAAAAATAATATAAAATACCTTGATTTTTAGTTTTTTCATATTTTTTCTTCAACATAATATTAATGTTAAAAATGTTAATTATATCCAGGAACCAGAGAAGATCCTGACACTGAGGACGTTTTTCCAGAAGGTAAGTTTATGTTTGCCAATTATAAGCGTTAAATTCTGTATATACACAACAAAATGAATTTAACATTTAAACTTTGCCAGACCATTTGGCTCTTCATGAAGAGGAACCTGGAAACTGGACAGGTGCAGAAGGTTGGTGCTTTTTTCTACTGTTTCATTCAAAAAATATAGGGATTTTCATCCTCCTCTATCCTCGTGTTTTTCGCAGAACCAACCTTTGAACCTGTGGATGAAGAAGCTTACCTGAAGGGTGAGTTTGCCTTTCCTGATAATGTGAGCTAGGTTTTGTTTTAGTTTCAACCAAAACACCCAGCAGTAAATATACTCAGAAAGTTCAGCTTCCTTTCTGAAGACAGGCTCTTTAACAAGTGAATAACTTAAAGCATATAACTAAAACCATCAAAAATAAATGATGATAAAACAATCACTAGTCTATTCTTAAGCTTCATTAGCCCTAATCGTAATGTTGTTGGAGTTGTAAACATCTGAAAATTGCAGAGTGGCAACTCTGTCCTTCAAACCTGAAACAGACTGAGACGTTTACTCAGCCACACTGGGGAGCAAACTTATACATGTCATGATTTGTCGTGGTAAGAGGTGGTGAGGCAGCAGGTGGGAGACCCAGGATGTGAAGAATAAATGTATTTAATGAAGAATGTCCAAAATAACACAGTCAGCAAAGCCAAAACAGCGGGCGACACGGCCGAGCAGAAGCCTGGGCTTGACGCCGGTAGCAACCGGTTACACAAAGGATAAGACGAGAGACTGGGCACACAGACGACGGGGAAAAGGACGCCAAGTGAGATGACTAACGACAAGAACCCGACAAAGACGCTGAGACACAGGTGACATTAAATACACAGGAGGTAATCAGGGAACGAGACACACCTGGGAATAATCAAGGGGAGACAGGACAACACGGAGACTCAGTGACACAGAAAACTCGAAATAAATACACAGAAAAACACAGATCATGAGAATATATGAAAACTTTTTTTTTAACACAGTTAAGGTTCAGTTCCCTCTTTTTTTCAGAGACTGCTGAGTTGCTTTTTTTCCTCAACATTTTTGTCCCAGCAGCACATAATTAAAACTACCAGTTGAATTTCATAAATAATTTATCTGAGACTTTGTCTGTGTTTGTTTTCAGCTCTGAATGCAACAGTCCGACGTTCAGGGTCCTGTTCTCCTGGCTGGACCCGGGTCAAAGGTCGCTGCTACCACGTCTTTCCTTTTGGTGCTACTTGGCATAGAGCTCAGGTGACCTTTGATTAACTTTACTTTTATTTCAGACCATCTCCTTCCTGTATTGGTGTAACAGTTTTCCTTGTCTCCGCTGCAGGAGAACTGCAGGTCCATACAAGCACACCTTGCATCAATCCATGACTACGAGGTGAATAATCAGCTTGTGAGGATGATAATGTCTGCAGGCCGGGGGCATACTGCAGTCTGGATTGGAGGCAATGACATAATATGGGTAAACTCACATGTGCACCTTGTTTTGTCAGGGCTTCATAAAATACTTTTAAATGTTTTACTCAGACGGCTTTACCTTGCAGGAGCGCCACTGGCGCTGGGTGGACGG
Source organism: Xiphophorus hellerii (assembly GCF_003331165.1). Lineage (NCBI taxonomy): Eukaryota > Metazoa > Chordata > Actinopteri > Cyprinodontiformes > Poeciliidae > Xiphophorus > Xiphophorus hellerii. The sequence continues at coordinate 26,212,741 of NC_045685.1, forward strand.
AAGCCCTTTTCACTACAGTAATTGGTGTCGTTACGAACCCAACAACTTAGCTAATCAGGACTGTTTGCAGATAAACTACAGTCGTAAGTGAAATGATCTCATCTAAGTGTGGAGATGCTAATTGTAAATGTTAACAGTTGCATAATTAATTGTAGAGATGACCAGGCTCTTACAGAAAACTTACTAGTTGTGTCCATATTTTAGACTTCAGATGTTTCTACAATTCAACGTATTTTTGTTTGTTTTCCTGCAGGGCACAGATGTTGGGACGATGCGCAGTGTAACTTTCGAAGGCCATTTATCTGTGTCAAAAACATCTGATGACTATTTGTCTAGAAATGATGTATTTTGTGTGTTAAAAACACAGAGGTGTTGGTGTTTTTCTTAAGAAGTGTCAAGATAATAACAAAGCATAAAAGCATTGCATTTAAAAAAAAAAAATGAAAATCTGTATTCTAAAACACAGATATGAGAGGCAAAAAAGAAACATGTTTAAATCCATTTGTCAGATTGTTTGATCAAACGTTACAATAAATAAAAATATTTAATGTGTAAACCTGTGTCATTTATTATTCCTGCATAACTTCCACATAAAATCTATTATCAAAAAAGGAAATGTAATTTATTTACTTAAGTCAACCTTTTCCTTTCGCCCAACATCAGATATGAGGTGTTAAGGCTTCTGGATGACGATTGTACTTTCAACTTTAGAAGCTCCTCCTCATGTTTCATCTTAACAAAAACAAAATGATCCAGAAAAAAAACTCAAGTTTGATCTTATCATTTGAGATGAATCATATATATTCTCAGTCTACATCAACACATGATTTATGCTTCATAGTTGCAGGCTGTTGATTGTGATTGAGTGGAAAACAAAAGTACCAGGAGATGTAAAATATTTAATTTAGATTGCATGTAAATGCTCCTTTAGGAGTGAATATTAAACATTGGAATATTTATGTTCTTCACAAATACTAGAAAAAAGTAAAATAAACATTTTTCATGTCATGTCTACCATACGATCTACCATCTTATCGTTTGCATCACGACAAATGGTAGATGCAAAAACTCTTTTTTTTTCATTTAAATTGTCTGTTTTATGAGTTGTTAATAACTAACCAATTATTTAAAGTTATACATTTTTAGTAAATGCATGAAATATGTGCCAAAAATATTTAAGGCTAAATAAAAAAGGCTTTTAGTTCCTGCTTTAAGGTGCTTAAATATTATATAGAATGTTCCGTTCCTGAGATGAGAAAATAGGATGGAAGGACTTTTTATCAGTATTAAACAGTTTATGTGTCAATGTGGGACAGACAGGAAATCAATAAATCAGTCAGTGAAGGTTTGAATTCAGTCATAGGGGAACTAAGAGACAAATACACTTTAATTTTCATTGATTAACTTTTTAAGTATAAGTGATAAGGTCACCTCTGTCATATGAAAAGTTTCAACAGAATATGTCATAAAAGCCAGGTGTGGACTTTGGTAAAAGAAAGATTTAAATTGTGTTTGTTCTAAAGATAAGAAGAGTTTTATTAAGAGGAGGAAATATTTTTCTCTGAAACGCACGTGCCAGCTTCCTTGTTTTGAGGCTGGAAGAAACAGAGACGATGTTTTACTGGTCCAGCATATTCAACCTGCAAGACCGTAAACTTGGGAATTGAATGTTCTGTGGTCTGATTGGTGGAAGACATCAAACTGTCTTCAACCTGCATCGTCTAAGCCAGTGTTTCTTTACCCTGGTTCTCAAGGCAAACTGCCCTGAATGCTGTAGATGTTTCCCTGCTTTAATATGCCTGATTCAGCTGATTACAGTCCAGACAATTTCAATGTCAATTGAAATGTCTTCAGTGCAAACAATGACAAGAGTTTCTAAGTTTTCCTTGCAGCTGAACAATTTTAAAGTTTGCAAACTGGATATAGAAAAATTTACACATAAAAACAAACTGATGATTTTCTACCATTTTGTTTTAGCCTCATAATACTTTTCTGAGAAAACATCAATTTCTTTCTGGCTCTTTGTCTTACCTAAAATCAGGGAGTGACGGAAACAGATAACCAGATAGAAATAAACGTTCAGGTAATATAATTAATGCACAAATGATTGATAACCATGGAAGGTCTAGTTTTAAATTATTTCCATTTAACCAGATAAGTCAGTTGCTAAAAATGTTTATGTTCAAGACAACATCTTTTAAAACTGGTTTACGTTTTTTCTTTCCAGTATAAAAACCCAGACACAAACACACAGCCGTTTGCTTCTTATTTATTATCAGAGAGCAGGAGAGAAATTGATTATAGATAACAAACCCTCACCAAAGATTTTAAAGCACAATCAACTGGATTATTTTAAAGCTAGTAGTAATCATGTCAACTTTTGATTCATGACTTAAATCAAAGAATAACATTGATTACAATAAAAAGCAACTCATTATTTTTTGCTGGATGTTTGACCTGCAGATTTACTTGGCAGGATGAATTTTCATGCTGAAGCTCTTCAGGGAGTAATCATGTCCATTCCAGCAGGCATGTGCAAAGAGGGGGGGCAAAGGGGGCTTCAGCCCCTGCCCTTTTTATCCTTGATGCCCCCTAGTGCCCTTTTTGAGTTTTTGTTTTTTTTCAAAAATTTTTATTTTTATTTTTTTTATCTGTATGTCAGACAGCCTGTTTGTGCCCCTCAGCAATAATATTTAGCTAAATATAATAATTTAGTAAAAATAAACTAGTCTGGCTGCCCTCAGTCCAGGTAGTAAATATGTTATGGTGACAGGCCTAAACAAACTTTCTGTTGAATGTATGTCTTTAAAATGTTGATGTGTGGTTTCTAGTTTTCATCTTAATGTTTTTATTGGTAGTAAATCTCAGGAATTTGATCTTTCTCACATGCTTAAACACAACCTGATCAAATCAATAAACACATCTCTAGGGGTCTAAATATCATGTCATTTGTTTTTTCCAAAATTTCCATTTGGCCCAATTTCTGTTTTAAAACTGGCTTATTTTAATTTTTATATATAAAACAATCCAGACAAAAACATTGCTGCTTGCTTCTTATTTATTATCAGAGAGCAGGAGAGAAATTGATTATAGGTAGCAAACCCTCACCAAAGATTTAAAACACAATCAACTGGATTATATTTAGACGTAATCATGTCAACTTTTGACTCGTGTTTGAAGCCAAAAGTTGATGGTTGATTACAAGAAAAAGCAACTTATTATTTTTTGCTGGATGTTTGACCTGCAGATTTACTTGGCAGGACGAATTTTCATGCTGAAGCTCTTCAGGGAGTAATCATTTCCCTTAAAGAAATACCATTCCACTCCAATAGCATAGAGAGTGCCATCAGCACCTCGGCGATAAACCCCGTTAGGGTTTGCATAGTGACAAGCATTGTACCAGAAAGCACCCAAAAACTTTTTGGCACAATTGTCGCTCCACTGGTCCTGGTCTTTGTCAAAGGTGGTAAATTTCTGTCCGTTGTGAATGGTAAGGCTGTCTCCTGCAGAAATCATGACAGGACAGAAAAACTATATGAATAAAAATAGGCATTCAGTTGAATGTTTAAATTGTGAAAAAAAAAAACAAAACCTGTGATCCGATAAAAATAAAATTGTAATTTCAATATATATATATATATATATATATATATATATATATATATATATATATAAAAATACTGGCTTTGTAAAAAGTTGTTTATGTTAAAGTTGTATAGTGAAATAAATTGTAAGAAGTTATGTTAATCTCTTACTGGGATATTATCAGTGAGATCAATTAAATTTACTTTGCTCAAGTTTTTGCTATGAACTGCCAACATCAATCTGTCTGATTCAGAACCATAAGAACAAACTTTAGGTTTAGATATCACTGACACAACACATCTAATCCAGTCATGGTCTTTTTTTATTAATCCTGAATGGTCTAAATACAATAAATTATTATTATTATTATTATTATTATTATTATTAGTAGTAGTAATAATAATAATAATAATAATAATAATATTATTATTATTATTGTTATTATAAACCTGCACTAACACAGGA